>NC_088223.1:86331729-86579381 GCF_036934945.1 Oncorhynchus masou masou | reverse complement strand
AGCAGAGCAGTATTGGCAAATGTAACATGAATGAGAATAGCAACAGCCATACAGCCATACAGCCCCCCGCACAACATTCAGACATTGGTGTTAATGTCGACAATAAAAAGTCCTGAGAAATGCACGTCTTCTTCCTACGGACGATGATAACACTCTGACCTGAATGGCCGGGTGCAGTGCTCCTGGAGAACATAGTTTGACAAACTCTCTGGAGGTAGCAACACCAAACACTCTTCCCTCACTTACTCCCAGCTATGCATGTTTCATGGAATGACTTGTGAAGGATAGGCTCTCCAACCTGCCATTCATTCTCTTAACTCCGCCCCCTGGTAATCTCTGAAACATCTATCCAGCGTTTCTTTTTTTTTTACATACCTTCTCCCAATTGACTGTTTTCAGTTTGACTTTCAGTTTGTCCTCCACCTCCAGAGTTGAATGCAGCTATTTTCTATCTGTTTAAGAGCACTATTGTCCATCTATACGGCAGAGTGGCAGGGTAGCCTAGTTTAGAGCGTTGGACTAGTAACCAGAAGGTTGCAAGTTCAAACCCCCGAGCTGATAAGGTAGAAATCTGTCGTTCTGCCCCTGAACAGGCAGTTAACCCACTGTTCCTAGGCCTAGGCCGTCATTGAAAATAAGAATTTGTTCTTAACTGACTGCCTGGTTAAATAAAAAAATACAGCCCAATGTGTTTTCTTCATCTTACCTATGTTATTAGTTCTGTGATATTATACCATGGCTCTATGTTTTCTCTGGACAATAATGCAACTCCATGGAAGGTTGGCGGCACTCTGCTAAAACATCTTGGAACACACTTTCCACGTCGTTCATTATTTACCATAGAACGCATAGCCCCTTGTTGATTATCCCTTACATAACTCCCATAGCGACCATAGTGATTCAGCCAGCCTGTGATGTTTATTTGGGGCATTTGCTGGCACACCAGGCCTGTCTAACTAACTGTATCTAGTTTCTAATACCCTCTCTAACCAGTCTTAATTATACTGAAACAACAACAGTTGCCTTGAATGTGTATTGTGGGTAACTTTTTAGCAGCACCAATCACATGAGGATTTCAGGCTAATGCCAACCATCTCCCCTGTTCCCCACAGTATGAATTCACAACGCTCCAAACACTCTGCATGTCACACTGGCCCTATCAAATATTAAACTACTGTGTTAATGGTTTCTCCCTCAATCTTTCTCCCTATCTCTCTCTTCCTCTCTCTCCCTCTCCACCCTGTCCTACATCTCCTCCTACTCTTCCTCCTCCTTCTTCTTCTTCTTCTTCTTCTTCTTCTTCTTCTTCTTCTTCTCCTTCTTCTTCTCCTTCTTCTTCTTCTCCCCAGCTTGATCAGATAGATGCTGTGTTCACATCAGAGAGATGACACAATAAAGGAGGACTGTTGCCTTGGGAAACCGTTCAGTGTCTTCAGATCCGAAGAAGACGGACAGACACATCCTCTTGTTTGAGCTGCCATTTTGCCACAAAGACGCGCCTGTCGGTTGTTTCACTAGTTTGTATTTCTGCTTGATCAGCCCCCCACACAGAGAAACAGACAGGACATTGGAGATGCTATTAGAATAATTATAGTAACAGCAACATAGTTTCCAGAGAGACCTCTTTATTATTCATTATTTTATCTTGAAAACACTGATACCACTAAACGGTATACCACTGTTCAATCAGTCCATGTTAAATGTTTACTTAAACATTTTGAAAGCGCTGATAAATAATAACTTGACACTTGACACAACATATTATTTATGACAACATGTATGTCTGTCTGTGAAATAATTTGAACACTTTATGAATTATGAGTATAGTTCAGACCAGTGAGCTGTGTGTGTGTCTCCTAGCTTGGTGTGGCAGTGTTCCTGGTCAACCCCCATCCATCCAACGGTCTCTTTACCATCACCATCAACATCTGACAGGGCGACAGCAGAGACAACATCATCTGCAGACTATCCAAAGCCATCAGGCTAATTAAAGGTATATTTCTAATCCCCTAAAGACCTTGCGACTTCAATGCTTTCCTATTGATGGCGTATAATTTAACCATATTTGATCGTGTCTATTGACATTCCCTTAGTTGAATGTAAAAGTTAGTTTTCTTGTATTTAAGATGTACAAATAGTTTGTGTCTAGTAGTCATTTAGATGAGTACTCTGCTCTTAGTTTTCACACAGTAACTTGTGATCATACAATTAGCAGAATGTTGTTTTAGGCTGCAGTTCGACACACGTCCCCTGTTATGTCCTGCAGACCTGACTGAAGTGAGGCATCTACAAGGTTATTGTTGTTTAACCCTGCAATGTAACCATGGTGCCTGACCTCCTACATGTCCCCTCTGTCCCCATGCAGACCTGTCCAAAGTGGAGCTGATGTGCTTTGAGGACCCTGTCCTGGGGCCTTGCCAGGTGCCCAACCTGGGGAGGGAGGAGCAGGGTAAGCTGCCCATCTCTGACAAGTCTTCCTTCAGCATCAGCCTGGCCAACAGGAAGGTCCTCATGACAGACAATGGCCTCAGCGTGGATATAGGAGACACCCTGATTTACCTGTTACAATAGCACAGGTCTGGGGCCTGTTTTACTACTTCTATCACTGGTCTGACAAGGGATCATCTATTCTCATAGATATCAGTGATTACCTTCCAGGAAGGTAGGAAAGATGCATGTTAACAGTATTCGAACAGGGCCCTGCTCTCTGTGTAGAGGGGTGGGACTGGACCGCTGGGGCTGTAGCAGAATGACAAGACACTATTTTCCTGCTGAGTCTGAGGTCTATGTAGATAACATGCACAGCTCTGTGACGTATATCCAGGCTGTCAGAATGTGTGCGTCTGGTAGCGAAGTCAGGTGCCGCAGAGCAGAGAATTGTGAATAGGTGCACACTTTATTTAGGCAAAAGTGAAAAACGCCCAAAACAGCAAAAAAAAATA
This sequence comes from Oncorhynchus masou masou, assembly GCF_036934945.1. Classification (NCBI taxonomy): domain Eukaryota; kingdom Metazoa; phylum Chordata; class Actinopteri; order Salmoniformes; family Salmonidae; genus Oncorhynchus; species Oncorhynchus masou. The sequence goes on along the minus strand of NC_088223.1, from coordinate 86,576,439 downwards.
TGTTTAACAATAAACATATTTGTGAAAAATAACCTAGTCTGGCGCGTCAACAATACACACGTAACACAAACAAAGAAATGATGGGGAACAGAGGAATAAATACATGTAGATTGATTGGGGAATGAAAACCAGGTGTGCAGGGAACAAGACAAAACAAATGGATATATGAAAAATGGAGCGGCGATGGCTAGAAAGCCGGTGACGTCGGCCGTCGAACGCCGCTCGAACAAGGAGAGGAGCCGACTTCGGTGGAAGTCGTGACACAGGCACAAGTCCTTTGCCTTTACCTTTTCTATTGAAGTGGTTGTACAATAGAATGTGTACCTTCGTCCTCTCATCTTATGTGAAATGAAATGTAGTTATGTTGTTTCAGCGGCTCAGTGTCTGCCATTATGTGCTAAAGTACGGACGGAATAAAGCTTCTCTACCTGTACAGCCCTCTGCCTACAGTCTCTTTCCACTAGGTACAAGACATATATTTTGTATTCATATGTTGAGGGGTTCCAGGCAAAGGTGTCTTCTGAACACCTCTTCAGCAGTACTTACATGTCCAGTAACTACCGTATACAATTAATCATTTCCACAAATGTGTCAACAAAACAAAAAATATTCTGGCATAATTGTCAAAGTTTGAATAAACACATTTTTATGTATTTGGGTGGTGCATTTCTTTCTTTTCATTCATATTGCGACATATGGCCACATTAAACTCCCTCTGCAGTGGTCTTCTATGTTACCAGTTTGGCGTGAATCACATGAAAAACATCTCTGTAATGGACTGTAGCCATCTACTGGCAGTATGAGCACTGCTAATTAAATCCCCCTTGGAAATCAGTCATGCAGTTGAAACCCAATCTGCCTCTGTTTCTATAAACACTACACAATAGATGTTCTGCATTTTGCTCTCACTCAGCAAGAAATGTCCTTGGCTGTTCAGAGAAACCGGGTGAGATGTTTCTTATTTTACCACAAGCCTCCCCCAGCCGATTCTCATACCAACACTGTGCACCAAAAAGCAGAAGTGATCAGGAGGATGTGTGCCAGACAGCTCACTTGTGTCCAGGACTAAGCGGTAGCACTTTGCTGTTGTCTGTGATTCGGGTAAGTGTTGCCTCTTAATTTGACAATGATTTTCTCGTTGTCACTGCTGCCCGTTTATGCATGTGTTGGGAGTATGAACTTACTGATCCGCTGGCTTGCCTTGGCCTTGGCCCCTACACTGTGGAAATGTGGCATTTGCGCTTTGAATTAGAGGCTCCATTCCAGACAGTCTTGAACAGGCCGGCTCTGTCCTTGTTTGCTGTGGCAGCGCACATGCTGTACTAAGAGGGTGTTATGAGCCCCTAGAAGAGGAGGCCCGAAATGTCTTATCTTCCCAGAGCAGCCGCTGAGCTCCAGCCCTCTCTGGAGTAGTACACCCCGTCTCAGTGGGAAACTTAACCAGTCTCCCCTTCCTTCCCTGGCTGGGAGCAGCCGTCAGCATGGAGGATACCACAGCCATAGTCACCACAGTCCAGTAAGTGTCAGGCCCTTATCAGTAGAGATCACCATTGTTGGGTGTAATGAATCATTCCAACATGTTCTTAAGCAGCATTGCAACACAGTTAAGCCTACATTCATTTCTACATTTTATAGTTCCTTTCTTGTTTATCTCAGTTGTGCACCAGTCACCAAAGCTGCAAAGCAACAGGCCCCAGGTGATGAGGAGGACGAGGAAGCCGGGGGCTGGGACATAGCGACAGAAAGCTGGAACACACAGAGTGCCGCTTCTGCTGCGATGAAACTCCCTGTGCTCACGCAGCCTGGCCTGGGGGTAACCACGACAACAGTGACCACCATCACTCAGACGGGAGGGGATTGGAGCAGCAGTCTGTTCAACGTGTGTGGAGACAGGACCACATGTGAGGCAGACACAGCATTGGGCTTATTACACTGCATTGTACACACTCAAGTGTAAAAGTCACAGTTGTCAGTTTGAGTAACTGAAATAGTCAGATGGTGGATGGCTATCCTGCTATCTTACATTCTTACGCTCTACCTATGTTAATTAAGGACATTCAATGTTACCCAATGTTAAAGAGAGGATACTTTGTAAAGATGACGATTCTCTTGCATAATACCATATCAATCTACAATACTCTGTAGGGTTGCTAAACATGTATTCAAATTGGAAATGTTTTCCATAACCGACTGCTACTATCTTGTGGAGAATTAGTTTTCCTAAGCCCTGTATCGCTCTCATTTTTTCCCAGGTCTCTTAGGGGCCTTTGTGCCCTGTTGCTTGGACCTGAGTCTGGCCCACCAGTACGGGGAGTGTCTGTGTCTGCCCCTGCTCCCTGGCTCCACATTCGCCATGCGGGTGGGCATCAGGGAGAGATACAAGATACAGGTGAGGATTGTTACGCAATAATGACGGGGGTTAATGGGTGTTATTAGAATCCATTAACGACCTGCTGGTGTCATGGGGACCAAAGCAGTGTTCTCTCAGAGCAATTCGGTATCACAATTTATTTCAAGAGATGTAGGTTGCACATCATGTACAACAAATTATTGTACAACAAATTATGTGTCACTCACTCCCTCACATTTACTTTCCTCCTGTCTACGCAGCCGTGGCTGTACACCATATTTTATTTTGTATTGCATGCTGTGGGGAATTTGTTTCTGATTTGTAATGTAACGACTCATTCTGATTTGTAATGTAACGACTCATTCTGATTTGTTATGTAACGACTCATTCTGATTTGTTATGTAAAGACTCATTCTGATTTGTTATGTAACGACTCATTCTGATTTGTTATGTAACGACTCATTCTGATTTGTTATGTAACGACTCATTCTGATTTGTTATGTAACGACTCATTCTGATTTGTTATGTAACGACTCATTCTGATTTGTTATGTAAAGACTCATTCTGATTTGTTATGTAACGACTCATTCTGATTTGTTATGTAAAGACTCATTCTGATTTGTTATGTAACGACTCATTCTGATTTGTTATGTAAAGACTCATTCTGATTTGTTATGTAACGACTCATTCTGATTTGTTATGTAACGACTCATTCTGATTTGTAATGTAATGACTCATTCTGATTTGTAATGTAACGACTCATTCTGATTTGTTATGTAACGACTCATTCTGATTTGTTATGTAACTCTCATTCTGATTTGTTATGTAAAGACTCATTCTGATTTGTTATGTAAATGACTCATTCTGATTTGTTACGTAAAGACTCATTCTGATTTGTTATGTAACGACTCATTCTGATTTGTTATGTAACGACTCATTCTGATTTGTTATGTAAAGACTCATTCTGATTTGTTATGTAACGACTCATTCTGATTTGTTATGTAACGACTCATTCTGATTTGTTATGTAACGACTCATTCTGATTTGTTATGTAAAGACTCATTCTGATTTGTTATGTAACGACTCATTCTGATTTGTTATGTAACGACTCATTCTGATTTGTTACGGAAAGACCCATTCTGATTTGTTACGTAACGACTAATTCTGATATTTTATGTAAAGATGCATTTAGATTTTTTTATGTAAAGACGCATTCTGATTTGTTATGTAACGACTCATTCTGATTTGTTACGGAAAGACCCATTCTGATTTGTTACGTAACGACTAATTCTGATATTTTATGTAAAGACTCATTTAGTTCAGCAGCCAGGCTGATAGAAATAAAGACCCCCATCTGAGACCAGATGTGAACTTTCCCCCATTGTGTGTGTGTGTGTTCGTGTGCGCGCAGGGCAGCGTCTGTGAGGACTGGACTACAGTGTATTGCTGCTACCCCCTGGCCATCTGTCAGATGATCCGAGAGATGAAGAGGAGGATGAAGAGCCAAACCTACAAGGTATCCACTGCACTAGAGTGTTCCTGACAACATGGCTGTCTGTGTGTTAGATTCATTCATCCAGGTCAGGACCACATCTTATTCATATTACAATATTCATGATCTAACCTTGGTACCTATAGCAAACTTGGCTTGTGTATAGAACCTTCAGAGGCTCATGTCATTTCATTGGTGCATCGCTGATGTCTGCATATGACTATGTCACAGATGGATGGATGATTACTATGTCACAGGTGGATGGATGATTACTATGTCACAGCTGGATGGATGATTACTATGTCACAGATGGATGGATGATTACTATGTCACAGATGGATGGATGATTACTATGTCACAGATGGATGATTACTATGTCACAGATGGATGGATGATTACTATGTCACAGATGGATGGATGATTACTATGTCACAGGTGGATGGATGATTACTATGTCACAGCTGGATGGATGATTACTATGTCACAGATGGATGGATGATTACTATGTCACAGATGGATGGATGATTACTATGTCACAGATGGATGGATGATTACTATGTCACAGATGGATGATTACTATGTCACAGATGGATGGATGATTACTATGTCACAGATGGATGATTACTATGTCACAGATGGATGATTACTATGTCACAGATGGATGATTACTATGTCACAGATAGATGGATGATTACTATGTCAAGGATGGATGATTACTATATCACAGATGGATGATTACTATGTCACAGGTGGATGATTACTATGTCACAGATGGATGATTACTATGTCACAGATAGATGGATGATTACTATGTCAAGGATGGATGATTACTATATCACAGATGGATGATTACTATGTCACAGGTGGATGATTACTATGTCACAGGTGGATGATTGCTATGTCACAGATGGATGGATGATTACTATTACAGATTACTGTCACATCCGTCTAAATGGTGATTATTACAGGTCTCTATGGGGGTCATCATACTACAGGTTCCCGTTTGACGTCTTATGAGAGGCCTAGTGATCATTCTAGGGTTTCTGAGGACATCCCTGTTTAAGATGAGCCGGCATATGTAAAATAAAGTATTTAAGTTAAGAATTAAGTTGAGAATGTATTTGGGGATGGGGACTTAGGCTTAGTATTTGAGCCTGTGTAGGATGTGGAACATCAGTGAAACTTTACCAGACAATGTTTCATAAATGTTTGCAAAGTAAAATACAATTCCTAACCAATTGTATGAAACAGTCCATGTAGGCTAAGCCATTAAATAATAAAACCTATTTGCATATTTGTATTATTATTGTATTATTCTATTTCTGACCTTACCCTGCGGCTGACAATCATGGTAAGCTAATTTTGCTCGTCCCTCTCTGAACCGCAAATGCCAACCAACACCAAGCCAGGATGTATCCAAAGGCTGAATATGCAATTTGTTAACTGCTGTTTATTGCTTAATTCAGCATTATACATCAAATACGGAACACCGTTTTTTAAAAGTCTATACTAGAAGCACATTGATCCAACTGAGTGAGTTCATAAGAGGTAGCGTGAGTTTCCAACAATCCTTCACATTTAATCTCCCTGTTGTAGAACAGCAGTCCTTGCTTGACCCCTTGACCTCCTGACTTTTGTATGCTGTATGATCCCAGATGAAATATGCATGAATGACAACCTGTGAAGAGGGTGGCTAGCTAGGAGCATGGTGATAGTAGCTTGATGATAGTAGCATGGTAGCTAATACAGTTTTGTTATTTCGTCAGAATGTATCCTCTAATAGCAATCAGCATCATGCTCTCATTATGGAAAAAGGTTTCTGTCTAATGGCAATCTGGTTCTAACCAGATGGACAGCCTTAGTGACGTGTCATCAGCCCAGCTCCATTTACATATGTCTACCAGTAGATGGCAGTGTTGCCTGAACTGCAGTACTGCTGCTCTGCTGCCTCCTGGGCTTCTGCAGGGACCAGAAAGCTGCTTGCGTGTTCCTCCCGCCTGGTGCACCAGGTGTGCAGATGATGCTGTTGGCCTGTGGTGAGACCCCCTCGGGGGCGGGACTGCTGGAGCCAAACCACTGCAGAGCCCAGGATATGATGAGAGGGAGGGAGGAGAAGAGAGAGGGAGGAGAGGAAAGGGTGAAAAACAACAACAGTGGTGATACTGTAGATGCATACCCAGCCTGCCTGTGTATTATTCTCATACATTCACACTGTGGTAGGTTTGTTAAGTAATGAGTTTTATATTTTACACACACTGTCTCATTGTTTCCCTTCCATGCAGTGAAGCCATTGTGACGGCTTCTGTTGTTGGCATGACCGTTCCAGCTTCTAGGTATTCAGATTCAGTTTAAAGGATGCTTTAAGAGGAGTTGGCCCATGGATTTATTGACATTTCTTACACTCCTCTTGTCTGCCATACCATCCCTCCTACAGAGCATGTCTCAGTCGCCCAGCCTCTCACAAGCGTATGACGTGGGAAGAAAAGGAGGTGTGGTGCAGGGGGACCTAGGAAGTTGTCCCCTTGGTGATAACTCTGTCCAGGACAACAACGGCCACCTGGGGCTTACATAACAGAGTCCGCTTCCCAGGCAGATTCACACACACACACACACACACACACACACACACACACACACACACACACACACACACACACACACACACACACACACACACACACACACACACACACACACACACACACACACACACACACACACACACACACACACACACGGGAAGGACTGTTCAGATGTTAAGAGCCTGGCAGCCAGCAACTTCTCTATACTGTATACATGGCAAGAGGAGTGGAGAGGGATTTAAATTTGTCGAATATTTTGGGGTGGGGTGGGGGGTGTGTGTATAATCTAGTGGTGCATGTATAGTCAGTCACAGCCGCCCCAAGGCAGTTAGGGGGTGATGGTCATTATTTCGTCTATTTACCGCTGGCATGCTTTTTGAGGGCTCGTCTGCTCTGTGTTCCTCTGGCATGGTCCACTGCATCAGTCTTGGCTAGGGGCATGACTTTGCTGATTCCCTGTGGAATCCATTTCCTCTTGTTCCTCTCCCCTCCTCCAGCCTTACGAAGGGATTGGAGAACAGGCATGGCTACAGTAGTTGGTTAGAAAGGACCCCATCTGTCTATCCCTTCTCTGCATCATCTTGTCTCACACCTCCAAGCTGAAGTGTGTTTTTTATTTAGCTCTACATACAGGATTCATAAGGTCCTGGTCCCGTTAAATGTTGCTGCTCTTTCTTCCGACATGGCATGGTGTCTCTTGTTGTTGGGTGTTCAAATCAAATCAAATTTTATTTGTCACATACACATGTTAAGAGGCTTTCACTGTGGCAAGATGTGGTGAATGGCATTGATGCTGTGTGTGTGGGTGTGTGTGTGTGTGTGTGTGTGTGTGTGTGTGTGTGTGTGTGTGTGTGTGTGTGTGTGTGTGTGTGTGTGTGTGTGTGTGTGTGCACTGATGCAGAGCAGCGGAGGATAGATCTTAGCACATCTATCATAGCTCCTCTCTTTGTGAATATTTGCTCCTCATCTCCCTGGCTTGGGTATGTTCTGGCTTTGGATGTGGTCCAAGGAGGTTTGATACTATAAACAGATGAGAACCCCCCCCCCCACCACCAATCTCTCACTTAATCATAAGGACGACACATGGCCCCTCACACTCAGCATACTGCTCTGTTTGGGACAGTTTGATGTCAGGGCACAAGTATAAAGAACCTAAAGACGGCACAGCACAAGACGTGCACGTGATGGTGCACACACACAGACACACACACACACACAGACACACACACAGACACACACGCAGACACACACACACACAGACACACACACACAGACACACACGCAGACACACACGCAGACACACACGCAGACACACACACACAGACACACACACACAGACACACACGCAGACACACACACAGACACAGAACAACAGATGCACCAGTTTTCTGTAGAACATCAAAACAAACCACTCTATGGAGCTCATTAAAACACGATCAGACGCCTCGAATAATGCATATTTATCCAACTGTGCCCCACACACACACACACACACACACACACACACACACACACACACACACACACACACACACACACACACACACACACACACACACACACACACACACACACACACACACACACACACACATACACAATCACAGGTCCCCTCACTGTGATACTGTAACTGTCCTACAAACATTTTATAGCAGATGGACTAACACACCTCGGCTCCATTGAGATCCTTTCAAAAAATAAATTACAGTAGAATCTTCCCTGTTGAGGGAGTGGAACTAACTCTATCTGGGATTTATCTCATTGGCCACAGCACTGAACAGCCATCTCATTCTGTACATGGCTGCATACATTTGTTGTCACTCTAATCCCAGCATTTCTCACCAAACTCATTACCCATACCGAGTCATTATTTCCCCTTCATTAATAAGACGGATAGTATCTCAGGTGGGTATTTTCATCCTTCTCTTCGTCTGGAGGGGAATAGAGATTGAGGGGAGTGGGAAGGTGGGTCAGACCACCTTTCATCCAATGTTCTCTGGACACGGAACGGGAGGGTTCATCAAGCCACTATTGCATCAGCATCTGATTTAGGACCTGTTAAAAAAAGGGTTGAGGGAAATTTCAATCAATGAAGACTTGAAGTAAAGTAATGTACTGGTCGGCAGCAGGAGTGGGGGGGGGGCACCCTATTAATAACTCCTCTCAGACGTAGGAGATGCAAGACCGGTTTTCATACTCTGTGCATTTTATACCTAATGAAATAAAGGACTTAGCTTATCCCTGAGCTCCATGTATGGTCCCATGACTGGGGATTCTCCTGGCAGGCTGGGGGTCCGCTTGAAGCTTTCGCTGTGGAGGAGACTGCTTCTCATGTTTCCTGCAATGGAATGCCAGCCACAGCCACTAGGTCAATCAGTGGAATAGAAAGCAGGTGTCAGCAAAGAACCTTTGACATTTATTGTTCCAGAAACATAACTATAATTTTCAGATTCATTCCAGTAAATCAGACTGATGATACTGCCAGGTCTGGATAGAAAGTGAAAATAATTTTAATTTGGGAATTTTATTTTCTGTTTGTCCAGAGACGAGAGTAGGAGCCTCATATTTTCACAAGAGTAACCCTATTTGAAGAAGCACGGCTCTTGTCAACTGATCACCATTCCCCCGTCGGAGAGTTGTACTTTCCTAGAACTCTAAAAAGTATGAAGCGAAAAAAATATACAAGTGCTGTCTGTCTTCAAATAGACTACAAGATCGTAGAAGCATGTCCAATCTAGGCATGTGAGCGGCTTAAACATATTTTGTGGATGACATGTCACTCAAGTCAACAGAGTACAAGGGATGGTGATGAAGCATGTCTGACTGTTTGAGTTTGCAATAGCTCATTGCTTCACTCAGCCCACACACACACCCGTTTCTGCCTGCTGCCGCATACACACACACATAGACACAGGCAGAGCCAAAATGGAAACTTCTAGAAAAGGAGACTGGAGAGAGAGATGGGGAAGAGTGAGAGTGGCATCAGGGATTCAATTATACCATATGTGTGCTGGCGCCCACTCTGACGTACGTCAGCAGACATCAGCCTGTCAGAGACGAGAGCAGAGCATTACAGAGCAGGACCTCTCACACAGCACTCGATGACAAATCCACACAAAGTTGTGTGTGTGTGTGTGTTTCTGCATGCAAGTCAGTGCAAGTGGGTGCAGAACCTTGACGGAGACTAAGGTAATGTGGGCTTCGTCTATACAGTACTTCAGGAAGACCTAACTTCAGATGTATGCCTCACGTAGGGTGTTTTCACATATAGTCCTATTTAAAATAACCAATCTCAGTCCTCTTTAATGTGTACTCTGGGGCATAGCCGCGGGAAGTAGGGATGCTGAGGGTGCTGCAGCACCCTCTGAATAATCATAATAATATGGAAATTGATGGAATGGAAATTGATGGATTGATGGAAATTGACGTAAAAATATATCACTAGTCACTTTAAACAATGCTACTTAATATAATGTTTACATACCCTACATTACTCATCTCATATGTATATGTATATACTGTACTCTATATCATCTACTGCATCTTTATGTAATACATGTATCACTAGCCACTTTAAACTATGCCACTGTTTACATACCCTACATTAATCATCTCATATGTATATACTTTACTCGATACCATCTACTGCATCTTGCCTATGCCGTTCTGTACCATCACTCATTCATATATCTTTATGTACATATTCTTTATCCCTTTACACTTGTGTGTATAAGGTAGTAGTTTTGGAATTGTTAGGTTAGATTACTCGTTGGTTATTACTGCATTGTCGGAACGAGAAGCACAAGCATTTCGCTACACTCGCATTAACATCTGCTTACCATGTGTATGTGACAAATAAAATTAGATTTGATTTAATAATGTATATATTTTTTTAAAGTCCTGTATTAGCTGATAAAACAAAGCTTAACATTCACTCAATGCACTCTGGGTAAACTCAGCAAAAAAATAAATGTCTGCTCACTGTCAACTGCGCTAATTATCAGCCAACAACATGTGTAAATATTTGTATGGATGTAACAAGATTCAACAACTGAGGCATAAAGTGAACAAGTTCCAAAGACAAGTGACTAATAGAAATCGAATAATGTGTCCCTGGACAAAGGTGTCAAAATCTAAAGTAGTAGTCAGTATCGGAAGTGGTCACCAGCTGCATTAAATACGGCAGTGCATCTACCCCTCATGGACTGCACCAGATTTGCCAGTTCTTGCTGTGAATATTGTTATCCCACTCTTCCACCAAAGCACCTGCAAGTTCCCGGACATTTCTGGGGGGAATGGCCCTAGCCCTCACCCTCCGATCCGACAGGTCCCAGACGTGCTCAATGGGATTGAGATCCGGGCTCTTCGCTGGCCAACACTGACATTCCTGTATTGCAGGAAATCACGAACAGGATGAGCAGTATGGCTGGTGGCATTGTCATGCTGGAGGGTCATGTCAGGATGAGCCTGCAGGAAGGGTACCACTTGAATAATGTTTTCCCTGTAACGCACAGCATTGAGATTGCCTGCAATGACAACAAGTTCAGTCCAATAATGCTGTGACACACCACCCCAGACCATGACAGACCCTCCACCTCCAAATTTATCCCGCTCCAGAGTACAGGCCTCGGTGTAACGCTCATTCCTTCAACGATAATCGCGAATCCGACCATCACGCCTGTTGAGACAAAACCGCACCTGGTCAGTGAAGAGCACTTTTTGCCAGTCCTGTCTGGTCCAGCGACGGTGGGTTTGTGCCCATAGGCGACGTTGTTGCCGGTGTTGTCTGGTGAGGACCTGCCTTTCAGCAGGCCTACAAGCCCTCAGTCCAGTCTCTCTCAGCCTATTGTGGACAGTCTGAGCACTGTTGGAGGGATTGTGCGTTCCTGGTGTAACTCGGGCAGTTGTTGTTGCCATCCTGTACCTGTCCCGCAGGTGTGATGTTCGGATGTACCGATCCTGTGCAGGTGTTATTACACATCGCCACTGCGATGATGATCAGCTGTCCATCCTGTCTCCCTGTAGTGCTGTCTTGGGCGTCTCACAGTACGGAATTGCAATTTATTGCCCTGGCCACATCTGCAGTCCTCATTCCCCTTGCAGGATTGCACGTTCACACAGATGAGCAAGGACTCTGGGCATCTTTCTTTTGGTGTTTTTCAGAGTCAGTAGAAAGGCCTCTTTAGTGTCCTAAGTTCTCATAACTGTGACCTTAATTGTCTACCGTCTGTAAGCTGTTAGTGTCTTAATGACTGTTCCACAGGTTCATGTTCATGAATTGTTTATGGTTCATTGAACAAGCATGTTTAAACCCTTTACAATGAAGATCTGTGAAGTTATTTGGATTTTTATGAATTAACTTTGAAAGACTGGGCCCTGAAATATACCTACTTACATTTTGGAAGCTAATATGTTGTAAAAAGCACTTCTGTTTTTCTGCTGGCACCGACTTTGCTGATAATGCCTTGTTGAGGGGAAATGTACTTGACCCGATTGTCTGGTCTTCCTAGCTATCTTAAGATGAATGCACTAATTGTAAGTCACTCTGGATAAGAGCATCTGCTAAATGGCTCAAATGTAAAAATAATTATAATAATTGTAATAAAAGATGCTGTTAACATGTAAATATTATTGGTAACAGAAGAAAAAGCAGAAGAATAACTGATCAGGTAGACCTAGCTTCAGATGTGGGTCTCGTAAAAAGGAAGGTAGACCTAGCTTCAGATGTGGGCCTCGTCTATTTAATTTCTTTTTTAACCTTTATTTTACTAGGCAAGTCAGTTAAGAAGAAATTCTTATTTTTAATGACGGCCTAGGAACAGTGAGTTAACTGCATGTTCACGAGCAGAACGACTGATTTGTATTTGTCAGCTCGGGGATTTGAACTTGCAACCTTTCGCTTACTGGTCCAACGCCCTAACCACTAGGCTACCCTGCCACCCCATAATGCAGGTAGAGCTAGCTTCAGATGTAGGCCTCGGCTATAATTCAGGTAGAGCTAGCTTCAGGCATGCATGGAGGATAATAAGAGAACAGCCAAAGTCTGCGTCATTCATCGTTTCAGCAACCCAGAGGGAGAGGAATAATTGGGGCAGAGTTGTATAGGTGTGGAGGACTTTAATATCTTAGGGAAATTGTATTTTTTAATGTAGGGGGAAAAAATAAGTTAATTGTGGAGAATAATGGCCTGGGTGGACTGACCCACAAATGACCCACATAAAATCAGTAGTCCACATCTTATTTGTCACATACACATGTTTAGCAATGTTATTGCGGGTGTAGCGAAATGCTTGTATTTCGCTACACCCTCAATAACAACTGCTAAGCATGTGTACGTGACAAATAACAGTTGATTTGATTAGCCTCCCTTGATTTGTAAAAAGGCCTCGCTCAAATTACACACAATTACATCTAACAACAAAAGCAGATCACATGATTTCAAAAAAGTTAGTAACTCATGATCAACATTATCTCTGAAGTTGCCCTGAAAAAGAAAAGAGATAAAGAAACCCCAAGGTTGTCTGACAGCCTGTTCAGAACATATCTTCAGACACTGTGGAGCTGTGTTTGTTTGAGTTGGGTGCAGTGGTTATTGCTGTATGCCAAACAGAGAGACGACTGAAAGCGATAGATGACCATCTTATTGTGTTTAGTGCCGTAATAGATACTCACATGTTTATCCCCACAGGTATTCTGAACACAACACCACCTGGCAGCTATTTATAGATAAAAAGAGCAGAATTTCCGCCTCTCTTCAGACTGCTGCCTACAGCTTTGTGGACTACTGAGTAGTCCACAAAGCTGTGGTAACTTTGAAACTCCAAACAGTGTGTCCTTTTCACCCTTAGCTGTTCCACCAACAATGCTTTGTCTCTGCATGACAGTGCTTTCGTCCATTTCCAATGCTTTCATATACAAAGAACGTTAATAGTCTATCTATGATAGCCCTATGCACGTTTGTTGGACACTCTCATTCGCTTGGTTACTATAATAGGAAAAAGGATCACAAACGGGTCATTTAAAAAAAGGACAGATCACTTTCAGTGAAGCCTTAATCTGCTTTGCTATTGGAAAAGGTCAGATATCAGTTATAGGCCTCTATCTTTTCAATGCCTGCTTCACCCATGCATGGAAATCAGGTTGACAGGCATCTGTAATTGAAGCTGCTTATGTGGTGAAAAAGAGAGGGTTCACTGCTCCACCAAGTGGAATGAGTTTTACTGGCGATAAGAGTGTGACCATTGCGTAACTTGCACAAGCGTGGAGTGTGAGTCACGGCCATATGTGGATTGGACTGACTAAGTTTGGGGGCGGGGGAGCCTAGTGGTTAGAGCGTTGGGCCAGTGACCAAAAGGTTGCTGGATCTAATCCCTGAGCTGACAAGATAAAAATCTGTCTTTCTGCCCCTGAACAAGGCAGTTAACCCACTGTTTCCTGGTAGGCTGTCATTGTAAATAATAATTTGTTCTTAATTGACTAGTTAAATCAAATAATGAGTGGAGTGGAGAGACTTGGACCACCCGAGAAGTCTCCCCTCCCTCCCACCACGGTACCAACCACATTGTCCTGTCCCTTATTTCCACAAACACGGAGCCACATGCTATATTTGTAATCATTTAATTTACTGTTATACCAGTGCTTCCGTGTTTGCAGCCTGGGGTGACACGTTGAGGCTCTTCACGGCCCTGCACCGCTCGTCTATGAGCATCCCGTGTATGTGCAGTGAAGGGCTTTGCTCCAAAGCCAAAGAGATGGATGACTTTTTATCTCCCAATTTTACCTACCTCATCCCCATACTGTTTTTATTTATTTACTTTTCTGCTCTTTTGCACACCAATATCTCTACCTGTACATGACCATCTGATCATTTATCACTCCAGTGTTAATCTGCAAAATTGTAATTATTTGCCTACCTCCTCATGCCTTTTGCACACAATGTATATAGACTCTCTTTTTTTCTACTGTGTTATTGACTTATTTATTGTTTACTCCATGTGTAACTCTGTGTTGTCTGTTCACACTGCTATGCTTTATCTTGGCCAGGTAGCAGTTGCAAATGAGAACTTATTCTCAACTAGCCTACCTGGTTAAATAAAGGTGAAATAAAATAAAATAAATAAAACTTTGTCTATGCCTATAAGGTGAGGTGTTTCATTATGATGAAGTGGAAAAACAACCTTTAGTTATGTTGACCTTACTACCAGACTCTACCAGTTGCAGGCTTTGTAGAATTTCTCCTTTTTAATCGACTTGTTCAATGTAATGCCTCTATGTACATGCACATTTCCCGAAGTAGTTAAGGCCCTGTAACTATGAGGGCATGCATTCTAGAGACCTTACACACTCCACTGTGCCTGTTGTGGGTCATTTACATTGTTGTTAAAATGTCATCCATTCGCCTGTGAACAAACGAATAGCACCACTTTCAGCCTCTCTCCAGTGGCGTGCCATGCTTTTCATGGGGTGCTGGTCTGAATGCTGCAGAGCAGGAGCCATAGCAGAGAGGGAAAAACCTGGGTAGGGATGGGACTGCTGAATTATTCAGAGTTTGAGGCATGAGTTCTAGGCAGGTCATAAATGGCTTATCCATATCCTGGCCTGCATCGCTACAGGTTCTCAGAGCTTGTGCCTGGTGCCTAAATAACACTGATAAAACCCAATGAGCTCACAGCATGACTGTCTCTGTTTCCTGGAATAAGACTTGTTCATTGTAACAGTGGTCTGGGTCGATGTGGGCCTGGAGAAAAACATCCGTGAAGTCAGCAACAGTGGACCTGACACACACACACAATCAGAATTACCCTGCTTGTTCTCTCCCAATAAGTGTCATATGAAGGTTCCGATTCAGCCACAGGACGCCATCACTCAAAAGACAGGTCCACCTCCTTCGGAATTCCTGAGAATCTCAATGCTTCAATGATTGAGTGTCCATCACCTGTACTGTTAAAACAAACAGGCATGGCTAGTCAGTAATGTACAGAACTGTACTGCTAAAACAAACAGGCATGGCTAGTCAGTAATGTACAGAACTGTACTGCTAAAACAAACAGGCATGGCTAGTCAGTAATGTACAGAACTGTACTGCTAAAACAAACAGGCATGGCTAGTCAGTAATGTACAGAACTGTACTGTTAAAACAAACAGGCATGGCTAGTCAGTAATTTACAGAACTGTACTGCTAAAACAAACAGGCATGGCTAGTAAGTAATGTACAGAACTGTACTGCTAAAACAAACAGGCATGGCTAGTCAGTAATGTACAGAACTGCACTGCTAAAACAAACAGGCATGGCTAGTCAGTAATTTACAGAACTGTACTGCTAAAACAAACAGGCATGGCTAGTCAGTAATGTACAGAACTGTACTGCTAAAACAAACAGGCATGGCTAGTCAGTAATGTACAGAACTGCACTGTAAAACAAACAGGCATGGCTAGTCAGTAATTTACAGAACTGTACTGCTAAAACAAACAGGCATGGCTAGTCAGTAATTTACAGAACTGCACTGCTAAAACAAACAGGCATGGCTAGTCAGTAATGTACAGAACTGTACTGCTAAAACAAACAGGCATGGCTAGTCAGTAATTTACAGAACTGTACTGCTAAAACAAACAGGCATGGCTAGTCAGTAATGTACAGAACTGTACTGCTAAAACAAACAGGCATGGCTAGTCAGTAATGTACAGAACTGCACTGCTAAAACAAACAGGCATGGCTAGTCAGTAATGTACAGAACTGCACTGCTAAAACAAGCAGGCATGGCTCGTCAGTAATTTACAGAACTGCACTGCTAAAACAAACAGGCATGGCTAGTCAGTAATTTACATCCATGTACTGCTAAAACAAACAGGCATGGCTAGTCAGTAATGTACAGAACTGTACTGCTAAAACAAACAGGCATGGCTAGTCAGTAATGTACAGAACTGTACTGCTAAAACAAACAGGCATGGCTAGTCAGTAATGTACAGAACTGTACTGCTAAAACAAACAGGCATGGCTAGTCAGTAATTTACATCCATGTACTGCTAAAACAAACAGGCATGGCTAGTCAGTAATTTACATCCATGTACTGCTAAAACAAACAGGCATGGCTAGTCAGTAATGTACAGAACTGTACTGTTAAAACAAACAGGCATGGCTAGTCAGTAATGTACAGAACTGTACTGCTAAAACAAACAGGCATGGCTAGTCAGTAATGTACAGAACTGTACTGCTAAAACAAACAGGCATGGCTAGTCAGTAATGTACAGAACTGTACTGCTAAAACAAACAGGCATGGCTAGTCAGTAAAAACAAGCAGGCATGGCTAGTCAGAACAGAACTGTACTGCTAAAACAAACAGGCATGGCTAGTAAGTAATGTACAGAACTGTACTGCTAAAACAAGCAGGCATGGCTAGTCAGTAATGTACAGAACTGTACTGCTAAAACAAACAGGCATGGCTAGTAAGTAATGCACAGAACTGTACTGCTAAAAGAAACAGGCATGGCTAGTCAGTAATGTACAGAACTGTACTGCTAAAACAAACAGGCATGGCTAGTCAGTAATTTACAGAACTGTACTGCTAAAACAAACAGGCATGGCTAGTAAGTAATGTACAGAACTGTACTGCTAAAACAAACAGGCATGGCTAGTAAGTAATGTACAGAACTGTACTGCTAAAACAAGCAGGCATGGCTAGTCAGTAATGTACAGAACTGTACTGCTAAAACAAACAGGCATGGCTAGTAAGTAATTTACATCCATGTACTGCTAAAACAAACAGGCATGGCTAGTCAGTAATGTACAGAACTGTACTGTTAAAACAAACAGGCATGGCTAGTCAGTAATGTACAGAACTGTACTGCTAAAACAAACAGGCATGGCTAGTCAGTAATGTACAGAACTGTACTGCTAAAACAAGCAGGCATGGCTAGTCAGTAATGTACAGAACTGTACTGCTAAAACAAACAGGCATGGCTAGTAAGTAATGTACAGAACTGTACTGCTAAAACAAGCAGGCATGGCTAGTCAGTAATGTACAGAACTGTACTGCTAAAAAAACAGGCATGGCTAGTCAGTAATGTACAGAACTGTACTGCTAAAACAAACAGGCATGGCTAGTAAGTAATGTACAGAACTGTACTGCTAAAACAAACAGGCATGGCTAGTCAGTAATGTACAGAACTGTACTGCTAAAACAAACAGGCATGGCTAGTCAGTAATGTACAGAACTGTACTGCTAAAACAAACAGGCATGGCTAGTCAGTAATGTACAGAACTGTACTGCTAAAACAAACAGGCATGGCTAGTAAGTAATGTACAGAACTGTACTGCTAAAACAAACAGGCATGGCTAGTCAGTAATGTACAGAACTGTACTGCTAAAACAAACAGGCATGGCTAGTCAGTAATGTACAGAACTGTACTGCTAAAACAAACAGGCATGGCTAGTCAGTAATGTACAGAACTGTACTGCTAAAACAAACAGGCATGGCTAGTCAGTAATGTACAGAACTGTACTGCTAAAACAAACAGGCATGGCTAGTCAGTAATTACAGAACTGTACTGCTAAAACAAACAGCATGGCTAGTCAGTAATGTACAGAACTGTACTGCTAAAACAAACAGGCATGGCTAGTAAGTAATTTACATTAATGTACTGCTAAAAGAAACAGGCATGGCTAGTCAGTAATTTACAGAACTGTACTGCTAAAACAAACAGGCATGGCTAGTAAGTAATTTACATTAATGTACTGCTAAAAGAAACAGGCATGGCTAGTCAGTAATTTACAGAACTGTACTGCTAAAACAAACAGGCATGGCTAGTCAGTAATGTACAGAACTGTACTGCTAAAACAAACAGGCATGGCTAGTCAGTAATGTACAGAACTGTACTGCTAAAACAAACAGGCATGGCTAGTAAGTAATTTACATTAATGTACTGCTAAAACAAACAGGCATGGCTAGTCAGTAATGTACGGAACTGTACTGCTAAAACAAACAGGCATGGCTAGTAAGTAATTTACAGAACTGCATGAGAAATGGGTGAGACACTCAGTGTGGGTCCCGAAGGTAGTTGCGCAGTATCTTCCAAATCACTGACCCAACTCAACTGCCATAGCCCAGATTCTGCCCTCAACTTCCTGAAACTTGGAATAGTTTCTTTCAGAAGTTCCGTTCTTATTTTAGTTTGAACTTGGCTCCAGCCAGGTGTAGAGCGAAGTGATATGACAGACAGAAGTCTCAAAGAGTCTGAAAGACACTTCTCCTGCTTGACTTCCCTCTTTCCTGGGCGCTTTACCTGGCAGGTGTGGGTTCAGCTCCTCACTCTGGTTTTCGCTAGATGTCATGTGTTCTTTCCCTTTATCTTACAGCATGCAGGAAGCCTGAAGACTGTTGTGGTTAGGTGCATTAAGGCTCAAGAATGGACACAACTTTGCCACGACATACAGGCTGGGATAATGCGTCCCAGTAATGTGTTAGAGAACCACTGAGAGGGAAAGGCCATCAGCGACTTAACGCTCTGTTAGTCTTCACCAGTCAAGCGTCATGGGCTCAGAGTGAGGTTCACCACCACCAGAAGAAGCGTGTGATTCAGTCAGACACAGGATGCATCCCAAAGGGCTCTGGTCAAAAGCAGTGCACTTTGTAGGGAATAGGGTGCAATTTGGGAGTCATCCACCGTCTTATCTGATATTGGCAGCTGCCATTTAATCGATAATCCATTCCAACAGCTAGTCAGAGCTTTTTTTTAAAAAGAGATTATTCCTTGGGAGCTTTAGCACCAAGGAAATAAACTTCTGAGTTTGCTTCCCACAGACTAAAGCTTGTCACCTAAAAAAACGATGCTTTGTACTTATTATCCGACAGAATCTAGTGGAATGTGTCAAACTATAGATAACCTCCCTCAGCTCTGCTCTTTCGAGCTGCAACTTCTCAGTTGGCCTCTTAAGGACTTATCTGTCTTCTTGATGCAAAAATACTAACTGCTCATTTTGCACCCAGATGCACACGGGCAGTGAAAACACTCATCAGACAAAAACAGAATCTCTCTGAAAAAAATATTATTATTATTCCATTTTTTCGCTAAAATAATACATGTAAACAGAACATTTTAAATTGGTCTAAGAAACAGCGAGCGATGTGCCTTGACTGCATTCTAAATTAAGCACTGTTGGGTTTGCACTAAAAGAGCTCCTTGATGAATAATGGAAATTAGTGATAGTTTAAAGTACTTCTATTATACTGAATACACTATACTGAGTGGTAACAATGGGCTCCCAGCCGCCTATCATTAGGGCAATTAAAATGAGAATGAAGAAGGAAAACATATTCCTAACTCACTGCTGGTAATATGATAGAAAAAAATCTATATTGCTAAAGTTATCCTCTTTAGTTCTAGCAGGTTACATTTTGATGGCATTCAAGCCAAAGTGTAAGATATTGAGGCAGTGAAAGTGCCAATAGGGTATCACATGGAATCACATTCAACATTCATAATTCCTTGATTCTCCACCTGGTCTGTAAAACAAGTGACTGACAGTACATAATAAGATCCAGGAATAATAATAAGCTCCAGGAATGATTATATTGTCAGTTGGATAACCTCATTGTTTTACTTTTTCTACACCTTACTTGATATACTCTTGTCCAAGTACATACTGCATTTTGTCACAATAGACATCTGGCTCTACCTATATGTTGCCCTCTTACCAGCAGCAGCCTCTTGTCCAAACAGCAGCCTCTGGGTGTCTTCTCTGCCTTTGGCATCAGGCCTGGCACTGTGCTCTGTGAGGCATCAGGCCTGGCACTGTGTTCTGTGAGTCATCAGACTTGGCACTGGGCACTGTGAGGCATCAGGCCTGGCACTGTGCTCTTATATTAATGTGCTCTTATATTACCACATTTGGTAATTTGATAAATGTTGTAATTAAGAAAATTATGTTTATTCAATACTTTACTATTTGTTGAATACCAGCCTAATAGATCACCTCCCCCGTAAAAATGGTATGTTTGAGCTTTGTCCCTGCTCAACAGATTCATTCAACACATCTGAAACTCCTGAATCATCTATGTGTCTGTTTGCCAAATAAAATCCATTGTGCTGCAATAAATGCTATTCAAATGTCGGACTCCAGGAAGAGTAGCTGCTGCTTTTGCAACAGCTAATGGGGATCCTAATAAAATACCAATACCAAAATATCAAATCCCAGTCCAAAATAATGATGTATTGAATCAGTTTGCCAGTCATTTAAGACAGACATGAATATTGCATACTCATCTGTAGCGTTCCTTCTTGTCAGAGGAGGCTGGAGTGTGATGACAAAGTCAAAAAGTACAACTTCACTTCCATGTGCAGGACGGTAATAGACTCGTAATGTCTGCCTGGAACAAATCACCTGCAATGCATTATGGATGAGATTCTAAAAGGGAACTATATTGGCTGTCTTTCAGAAATGGTCTTTTCTTGGGCTGGACTCATGAAAACCTATTGAAGTCATCTTACAAAGAGGAGCATTTCCTCAGTAACTCTGGTAGGGTTCTCTCAGTAACTTTTCCCCTGTTTTTAGTGAATTAAATGTCCTATTAGGATTATATATGATTTAACACATGGGAGAATTTGAAATTGGTCTCAATCCTATTTCCAGATTGTATACCATTAGAGGCCATTGAAATGAGAAATAATATAGTGAAAAACCTTGTAAAGGCCTTCAAAAAAGGTCTTCAAAAATAGTTCAGAAAAACATTTTAGATAGTCATGACTACATTTTTTGTGTGTTTCTTAAGCCATATACAATTTATTATTTAGCCCAGACATGGAATATATTCAAGTCTTTATTGTATCTGCAAGCGCATTCTGAAGACAAGCAGAGGTATACTTTGCGGGATGTGTACCTGAAAACTGCTATTTATTATGGCCTTATTAGATGAACATATATGAAATGCATCATTTGAGTGCTAAAAGGAATATTATAAACCGGGTGGTTCCAGCACTGAATACTGACTGGCTGACAGCCATGGTATATCAGACCTTATACCACCAGTATGACAAAACAGTTATTTTTACTGCTCTAATTACATTGGTAACCAGTTTACAATAGCATTAAGGCACATTAGTTGGTATGGTATATGGCCTATACACCACGGCTAAGGGCTGTATCCAGGCACTCCGCTTTGCGTCACGCATAAGAAAATCGCTTAGCTGTGGTATATTTGCCATATACCACACCCCCTTGTGTCTTATTGCTTTAATAATATACATCATAGATTACAGTGTCAATCATTTCAACCAAACCAGTAGGATTCCTGACACTTTAAGTTATTCCTTTACTGAGAAGCACCCAAAACAATTTCTTGCATGAACGAGCCCTCAGTTGTAAGCGCAAACAGATTACACAGACTTGGACTGGGCAAAAGGAAACAAAAGGGGACTAATCCAAGCATAATACAATAACAGTCCCGCGTGGAGATAATTGCAAGATTGATTTAGACATGCATGGGGGTTAATGGCAGCCATTGATTAGATTAGTGGGCCTATCTAAAATGGCTCTCCACAGGCATTAAGCCCCAACCCGAAAAGTTACTAATGCCATTTGAGATTTCTAAACTGAGATATTAACACACTCCATGGGAGCATGATAGTCTGAATATTTATGGCTATGTTTACACAGGCAGCACAATTCTGATATTTTTTTGACCAATCAGATCAGCTTTTGTGCCAATAATAAGATGATGACTGAACACAGCGGTGCAGATCGCCTCAAGATAAAAACATAATATTCAATGTCATTAAATTGGACTAAATATTAGCACTTCATATACTTGTAGGTAATAACCTTCAATCTGGATAACAACAGAAAACAAATCAAAAGGAAAGAGAAAATTATCAACAAATATTAAGAAAACAAGCAACACTCAGACATGACAGAGAGTAAACCAGGAGAATCAATCTTCCCCCCAAAAATGCGTCTCCTCGACGGATACAGACGATTTATGCTTTTCACCACCGGGACTGGTAAGGGTGGAAAGCGATCTGTTAAAGTTGATAAATGACAAACTGGGCATTCTTCAGTAAGGACAGGGTTGGGGAGCAATGGATTACATGTTATCCGTTACATGTAAGGGATGGCATAGCAGTCAGACGTCTTTGTCTTTTGTCCTGTCGTGTTCCTTGTACGTATATCTCACTGGTCACCCCCAAAGCCAATTCCTCCTTTCCTTCCAGTTCTCTGCTGCCAATGACTGGAATGAACTGCAAAAATCTCTGAAGCTGGAGAGTCATATCTCCCTCACTAGCTTTAAGCACCATCTGTCAGAGCAGCTCACAGATCACTGCACCAGTACATAGCCCATCTGTAAACAGCCCATCTATCTATCTACCTCATCCCCATACAGTATTTATTTATCACCCCAGCATCACTACTTGCACATTCATCTTCTGCCAATCTTCCATTCCAGTGTTTAATTGTAATTACTTCGCCACCATGGCCTATTTTTTGCCTTAACTCCCTTATCTTACCTCATTTGCACTCACTGTATATAGACTTTTTGTTTTATTTTTCTCTACTGTATTATTGACTATGTTTTGTTTATTCCATGTTTAACTCTGTGTTGTTGTATGTGTCGAATTGCTATGCTTTTTCTTGGCCAGGTATCAGTTGCAAATGAGAAATTGTTCTCAACTAGCTTACCTGGTTAAATAAAGGTGAAATAAAAAACATAAAAAAACATAAAAACCGGTAGCTGTAATTGTCACGTTCTGACCTTTATTCCTTTGTTTTGTCTTTATTTAGTATGGTCAGGGTGTGAGTTGGGTGGGCAGTCTGTTAGTTTTTCTATATTTTCTATTTCTTTGTTTGGCCTGATATGGTTCTCAATCAGAGGCAGCTGTCAATCGTTGTCCCTGATTGAGAACCATATTTAGGTAGCCTGTTTTCCTTTGTGTTTTGTGGGTGTTTATTTTCAGTCTTTGTGTGTCTGCACCAGATAGAACTGTTTCGGGTGTCACTTTGTTGTTTTGTATTTTTGAAGTGTTCAGTTGTTTATTAAAAAGATGAACCATGCTGTGCTTTGGTCCTCTCCTTCTTCCACCCAAGACAGCCGTTACAGTAATCCATTACATTACCAGCAAAAATATTGTAATCAGATTACAGATACTTTCGAAACATTAGATGATTACTTTGAGGATTACTTTTAAATTCAGAAAGGATGTTTGTGAAAACAAATCTTTGACACTTCTCTGTTTTCTCAATGACATTCAAATCAGCATTGAAAAAAGGAGCTAGTTTAAGTTCGTTCCACTTGAGTGAGTCTGACCACAAGTCAAAGACCACTATGATGACACACAAAATATGTTTGATGGATCACAGGAAAATATCACAAATAGGCTTTTGTAGGCCACAGTCCAAGCTATGTCTTCCAATGGTACAATTGCTGTCAACATTCAAAGATGATCCAACTTGAATAAATGCTTGGAGGTAAGGATGACAGCAGTGGTATAGTCTACGTCAAAATGGATTTCACTTATTATTGATATTTACATAGCGCATTGATGTGAATCACGCTACTTCTCATTTAGCTATTTGCGCCATACGGATAGTTTTTTTAGTATTTTTTTTTTTTTACTTCCGGCGCCGACAGAGATGGCCGCCTCGCTTCGCGTTCCTAGGAAACTATGCAATATTTAGTTTTCTTACGTGTTATTTCTTACATTGGTACCCCAGGTAACCTTAGGTTTCATTACATACAGTCGGGAGGAACTACTGAATATAAGAGCAACGTCAACTCACCATCATTACGACCAGGAATATGACTTTCCCGAAGCAGATCCTGTGTTTTGCCTTCCACCCAGGATTGGATCCCAGCCGGCGAACCTAAACAACGTCGCCGTAAAAGTGGCAAACGAAGCGGTCTTCTGGTTAGGCTCCGGAGATGGGCACATCGCACACCACTCCCCAGCATACTACTCGCCAATGTCCAGTCTCTTGACAACAAGGTTGATGAAATCTGAGCAAGGGTAGCATTTCAGAGAGACATCAGAGACTGTAACGTTCTTTGCTTCACGGAAACATGGCTCAATCGAGAGACGCTATCGGAGTCGGTGCAGCCAGCTGGTTTCTTCACGCATCGCGCTGACAGAAACAAGCATCTTTCTGGTAAGAAGAGGGGCGGGGGGGTATGCCTTATGATTAACGAGACGTGGTGTGATCGTAACAACATACAGGAACTCAAGTCCTTCTGTTCACCTGACTTATAATTCATCACAATCAAATGTCGACAGAATTATCTACCAAGGGAATTCTCTTCGATTATAATCACAGCCGTATATGTTTCCCCCCAAGCAGACACATCGATGGCCCTGAACGAACTTTATTTGACTCTATGTAAACTGGAAACCACATATCCTGATGCTGCATTCATTGTAGCTGGGGATATTAACAAGACGCATTTGAAAACAAGACTCCCTAAATTCTATCAGCATATCGATTGTGCAATCAACCCTGGAGCATTGTTATTCTAACTTACGCGACGCATATAAGGCCCTCCAACGCCCTCCTTTCGGAAAAGCTGACCGCGACTACATTTTGTTGCTTCTAGCCTACAGACAGACACTAAAACAAGAAGCTCCGGAGCTCAGGTCTGTTCAACGCTGGTCCGACCAATCTGATTCCACGCTTCAAGACTGCTTCGATCATGTGGATTGGGATATGTTCCGCATTGCGTCCAACAACAACATTGACGAATACTCTGATTCGGTGAGCGAGTTCATTAGAAAGTGCATCGGCGATGTCGTACCCACAGAAACTATTAAAACATTCCCAAACCAGAAACCGTGGATTGATGGCAGCATTTGCGCGAAACTCAAAGCGCGAACCACTGCTTTTTACTAGTGCAAGGTGACCGGAAACATGACCGAATACAAACAGTGTAGCTATTCCCTCCGCAAGACAATCAAACAAGCTAAGCATCAGTATAGTACTGAACGGCTCAGACACAAGAGGTATGTGGTAGGGTCTACAGTCAATCACGGATTACAAAAAGAAAACCAGCCCCGTCACAGACCAGGATGTCTTGCTCCCAGACAGACTAAATAACTTCTTTGCTCGCCTCCAAACTCGTCATCAAGCTCGAGACCCTGGGTCTCGACCCCGCCCTGTGCAACTGGGTACTGGACTTCCTGACGGGCCGCCCCCAGGTGGTGAGGGTAGGTAACAACATCTCCACCCCAGTGATCCTCAACACTGGGTCCCACAAGGGTGCGTTCTGAGCCCTCTCCTGTACTCCCTGTTCACCCACGACTGCGTGGCCATGCACGCCTCCAACTCAATCATCAAGTTTGCGGACGACACTACAGTGGTAGGCTTGATTACCAACAACGACGAGACGGCCTACAGGGAGGAGGTGACGGCCCTTGGAGTGTGGTGTCAGGAAAATAACCTCACTCAACGTCAACAAAACAAAGGAGATGATCGTGGCCTTCAGGAAACAACAGAGGGAGCACCTCCCTATCCACATCGACGGGACAGTAGTGGAGAGACAGCGTTGTGAAGAAGGCGCAGCAGCCTCAGGAGGCTGAAGGAATTCGGCTTGTCACCAAAAGCACTCACAAACTTCGACAGATGCACAATCGAGAGCATCCTGTCGGGCTGTATCACCTCATGGTACGACAACTGCTCCGCCCACAACCGTAAGGCTCTCCCGAGGATAGTGAGGTCTGCACAACGCATCACCAAGGGCAAACTACCTGCCCTCCAGGACACCTACACCACCCGATTTCACAGGAATGCCATAAAGATCATCCAGGACAACAACCACCCGAGCCACTGCCTGTTCACACCGCTATCATCCAGAAGGCGAGATCAGTACAGGTGCATCAAAGCAGGGACCGAGAGACTGAAAAACAGATTCTATCTCAAGGCCATCAGACTGTTAAACAGCCACCACTAACATTGAGTAGCTGCTGCCAACATACTGACTCAACTCCAGCTCACTTTAATAATGGAAATTGATGGAAGTTGATGTAAAAATCTATCACTAGCCACTTTAAACAATGCCACTCAATATGTTTACATACTATCAGGACCCGGTTACGAACCCGGGTCTCCGGGGTGAGAAACAGTCACTTAAACTCTTGAAACTCTAGGGGCGCTATATAATTTTTGGATAAAAAGACGTGCCCGTTTTAAGCGCAATATTTTGTCACAAAAAGATGCTCGACTATGCATATAATTGATAGCTTTGGAAAGAAAACACTCTGACGTTTCCAGAACTGCAAAGATATTCTCTGTGCGTGCCCTACAACGTGAGCTACAGGCAAAACCAAGATGAAACGGCATCCAGGAAATCAGCAGGATTTTTGAGGCTCCGTTTTCCATTGTCTCCTTATATGGCTGTGAATGCGAGATGAATGAGCCTGCCCTTTCTGTCGTTTCCCCAAGGTGTCTGCAGCATTGTGACGTATTTGTAGGCATATCATTGGAAGATTGACCATAAGAGACCACATTTACCAGGTGTCCGCCCGGTGTCCTGCGCCGAAATTGGTGCGCAAACCTCAGCTGCAAGTATTTTTCCATGGAATTCAAGGAAGAAAGCAGGCTTCCACGAACGATATATCAATGAAGAGATATGTGAAAAAACACCTTGAGGATTGATTCCAAACAACGTTTGCCGTGTTTCGGTCGATATTATGGAGTTAATTCGGAAAAGTTTGACGTTGTTGGTGACTGAATTTTCGGTTCGTTTCGGTAGCCAAATGTGATGTACAAAACGGAGCAATTTCTCCTACACAAAGATTCTTTCAGGAAAAACTGAACATTTGCTATGTAACTGAGAGTCTCTCATTGAAAACATCCGAAGCTCTTCAAAGGTAAATGATTTTATTTATTTGGTTATCTGGTTTTTGTGAAAATGTTGCGTGCTAAATGCTACTCAAAATGCTAAACTAGCTTAGCATACTCTTACACAAATTAGTGAATAGCTATGGTTCAAAAGCATATTTTGAAAATCTGAGATGACAGTGTTGTTAAGAAAAGGCTAAGCTTGAGAGCAGGCGCATTATTTTCATTTTATTTGCGATTTACATTATGCTAATGAGCTTGAGGCTATAACTGTATACAGGTTTTTTTTCATAGCCAAACGTGAACAAAACGGAGCGATTTGTCCTACACAAATAATATTTTTTTGAAAAACTGAACATTTGCTATCTAACTGAGAGTCTCCTCATTGAAAACATCTGAAGCTCTTCAAAGGTAAATGATTTTATTTGAATAATTTTCTTGTTTTTGTGAAAATGTTGCTGGCTGAATTCTAGGCTTATAGCTATGTTAGCAATCAATACTCTTACACAAATGCTTGTTTAGCTATGGTTGAAAAGCATATTTTGAAAATCTGAGATGATAGTGTTGTTAACAAAAGTCTAAGCTTGAGAGCAAATATATTTATTTCATTTCATTTGCGATTTTCATGAATAGTTAACGTTGCGTTATGCTAATGAGCTTGAGGCTATAAATAGACTCCCAGATCCGGGATTGCGCGACGCAACAGGTTAACCAACTGAGCCACGAATAGTCGGCAGAACCCAGAAGATGAGGCAGACACAGCAATACTTGAGACGGTGTATTTAATAAAGTAAAAAGTGAAGTCCTTCAGGAAAACATGTAACTCCACAACCTCAAAAGGAATTCCACAAGAACAAAGGTAATCCTCCAAGACAAAAAGGTAAATCCACAAGGTGGTAGGTATAACATAAAAAGCCTCAAAAGATACTCAAAAATAAATAAACAAGAACAAAAAACAGAATTCCACAAGAGAGTCCACCGGGATCAACAAGAGTTCACAGAATACTAGGGCTGGGTGCGAACATACAAACACAGAGCAAAGAACTGAGGAAAACTAAGGGTTTAAATACAATCAGGGAAAACGAGGCACAGGTGCAAATAATAATGGGGATCAAGGGAAAACAAAAGGTCAAAAAGCACAATGAGGGCATCTAGTGACCAAAAACCGGAACAACCCTGGCCAAATCCTGACACATACCCTACATTACTCATCTCATATGTATATGTATATACTGTACTCTACATCATCGACTGCATCTTGCCATCTTTATGTAATACATGTATCACTAGCCACTTTAAACTATGCCACTTATGTTTACATTCCCTACATTACTCATCTCATATATACTGTACTCGATACCATCTACTGCATCTTGTCTATGCCGTTCTGTACCATCACTCAATCATATATCTTAATGTACATATTCTTTATCCGTTTACACTTGTGTGTATAAGGTAGTAGTTGTGGAATTGTTTGGTTAGATTAAGTGTTGGTTATTACTGCATTGTCAGAACTAGAAGCACACGCATTTTGCTACACTTGCATCTGCTAACCATGTGTATGTGACAAATACAATTTGATTTGATTCGATTGTTGTGGATGGCTGTTCATAAATCTAAATGTGTATTTGAACCAAATAAAGGTTGATTTCAAGAAGTTTAAGCTGCTTATCAATCATTGTTTTTGAAACCAGTGGGTAGCCAGTGAAGAATGGGCTCTCGCAACAGCTGCATATTGCAGATACAAATCTATGGAATAAAAGTTGGGCTTTTATTGCTCAATCTAATTCATGCTGATAACACTTTTTTTATCCATTGGCCAAACGGACACTTGCTCAAACTCACACACTTTTGATAGACTTAAAGGGACAATCTGTAGTTGCTCCATCCATTTTTGGACTTATGAATTATATATATCTATTGATTCTTGAAGAATATAACTCGTGAGCTTAGTTAAACTGTCACACTCCTTGAGAACCCCAGAAAATAAGCTTGTTTTACTCCAGTGTTTGTAAACTTTGTAAATGTAAACTATCACTGTATAGCCTCATAACATGGTGTCATGACGTTGGCCTGGGGGGTAGGTTTATGACAGTCATAAATACCTCTCCCCCTTTTTTTCCTCTCTCTACCCTACTGAGGTTACATTTGCAAAACACTTGGTTAACATAGAGATTCTGGGAACATCAGTAGGTGGGGGAAAATTAACTATATTCTGGTAATCTGTGATAAGGTGCTTCTCGGTGAGAGGTGTAGGAGTCAGGCGCAGGAGAGCAGGGATTTTTGAGAAGCGTGTTTAATATATATATATATAGTCCACCAATACAAAAATGGCACAGACAAAAATCAAAAACTACGCTCTCGAAGAAACAGAAACTCGAAGGAACAGAAACTTGTGTTGTGAAAACAAAACAGAAACTCTTGCAAAACGCATGGAGGCACAAACTCAGTTCCGAAACTTAACTTCACGTGCGCAATAGTGAAAACAATAAACATCAAAGATAAGCGAGCGCAAATACACACAAGCTTAATCCCGCACAAATGAAGGCAGGAAACAGGTGCCCTATATACACACAGATATAAACGCAAATGAAACCAGGTGTGAAAAGGAACACAGACAAAACAACCAGAAAAGAAAAAAGGGATCGGTGGCGGCTAGTAAACCGGCGACGCCGAGTGCCGAGCGCCGAGCACTGCCAGAACAGGGAGAGGAGTTACCTTCGGTAGAAGTCGTGACATAATCGAAACAATTGAACATATGCGGTGGTACTTAATGAATATGATGTCAGTTCGGTTGTCATCTGAGACATTCTCATCAATGATAAGATGACATAAACTCTACAGTGGAAAGTCTACACATCAGAGTTATCGGATTCACATGGAATTGTTGTTCAATTTAAATGTTTGAATATGAAATTATTTGTGACGGGATGAAATGTGATTTTAGCTTCTAAAATGTGAGATTTGGGTCTTCATAAGATATCACTCTGCTAAAATCAGTGGCCCGCCACTGTTAGGGACATGGGCTATAAAACTTTTCAAACAAGCCCTCCTCTCCCTTCCTATATAAGCCCTTGACGACAATATAACTTCCTGTTGCGATGATGTGAGGACGATGGTAATAACTACAGAACGAAGCCAACATCCGCGTGAGCTTGGTTGCAAATGGTATGAACTTTGAACTCTTATTCACTACAGAAGTGATACCTCCTAGCCTTTGAGTTTGCAACAGCAGATGCAACGAGGGTTAGGAAGGAACAGACAGAGTAACCCGTCTATCACCCAACAACGTTACTACAACGTATTCAATTGACAACCAAAGACATTCTTCAAAGGACTCGGTTTGGCAACACAGCCTTCCATCTACCACCAACCTACCGAAGCGCAGCTCAGAGTAAATATTTATTGCATTTTCCTTTTCCAAATGGATTTAGAAGCATCAGATACTGTATTTACGATAGCACAGCTTCTCCCTGTGTCCCTCAGTCTTCCCGCTCTTTCACTCAACCCAAGCCCTTTTCCCTTGTGTAACAAGCTGTCATTTCTGTTCCGCCCGCTAGGGACGTTTTCCTTTATGACGTCATTTGTAATCAAGTTATGATTTAATTATGTGTATGTGTAATTCTGTGTGATTAGTTAGGTATTTATTAAATAAATCATTAAACCCAATTTTGTATTGCCGATTCAAATTGTTAGCCAGGGTTCGTGCAGATAACCAAGAATTTACAACTTTCAGATGAGACTGAATTAAGATGAGGATTGATATTGACTGCTATTGATGTAAAATATTACTAGGTCTTTAAAAGTTTATTCGGAAGATAACAGCTCTATAAATATTATTTTGTGGTGCCCGACTTTCTAGTTAATTACATTTACATGATTAGCTCAATCAGGTGATATTAATTACAAAGAAATTATTTTATAGAATAGCATGTCATATCACTTAATCCGGCATAGCCAAACACACGACAATGGTTAAAACAACACTTGTTATATCATGGATGGTTAGTCCTTGCATCCATAGCTCTGTCTATTAATCTGAGAGTAATTACATTTCTTCAGGCCCATCCCTCAGCTTTTTACCAAAACAGAGGCTGGGCAACCGTTTTGTTATTGTTTCATCAATGGATTTGCCCTTTAAACAGCTGCATATTATCAAGATATCAGTGTCACAAACAAAAAGGTAAACAATAGGCCTATAGCAAATGCATATGGCATTCATTTTTCACATGCAAATAGAACTTTTCAGTAGTGCTCAAACATGCCATTCCATGAGCGCATTATTTATTTTGCAACTGGAATCAATGAACCCAATTTGTCCTCCATGACAACAAAATCATAAACAACAGAGAAGGGCTGGCTAATAAGTCCTTAGTTTTGGGGTCATGCTTAGGTAAAACAATTTGGATATTCTATACTTCCATATTTCCAAGTCCTATTCTTGAAGATCAAGGGGTATAACATTTATTGGAATGACTGCAATTCTAATAGACTTTGGTTTTTAATGTAAATATATAATTGAATCATATTATTATATGTAGTAGAAAGCGATGGGTTAGAAGAAGCCTACATAACCAACCCCTAAAGCAAAATTTAACATCCATATATGGCCAGCTAATTTAACTTCAACATTGATTTATCCTGCAATAAATGTCGTTCAATTGGTAACATACATTTTTGTCTTCTTCTGATGTCTCTTAAGGGTAAAGTAATCTAAAAATAACGGAATGTAATCAGATTACGAATCTGAGTTTGTAATAGTAATAGTTATGTTACTGATTATAATTTTGGACAGGTAACTAGTAAATTTAATGCATCACGTTTAGAGAGATGGAGAGAGAGAGAGAGACACAGCTGCATAATTTTTTGGCAGGGGCGTACAGTTGGAGTCATTAAAACTCGTTTTTCAACCACTCCATAAATTTCTTGTAAACAAACTATAGTTTTGACAAGTCGGTTAGGACATCTACTTTGTGCATGTCATTTTTCCAACATTAGTTTACAGACAGATTATTTGTCGTGATAAATTCATGAACTTCTTTGAGGAAAAAATTATGATTATTAGAAAGCAAATTACAGACTCCTATTTAAATCTGCGTATTCCTTCAAAGCTCAGTTGTCCTGAGTCTGCACAACTCTGCGTGGACCTAGGATCAAGAGAGACGCTCAAGTGTTTTAGTACTATATCTCTTTACACAATGATGAAAATAATCATGGCCTCTAAACCTTCAAGCTGCTTACTGGACCCTATTCCAACTAAACTACTGAAAGAGCTGTTTCCTGTGCTTGGCCCTCCTATGTTGAACATAATAAACGGCTCTCTATCCACCGGATGTGTACCAAACTCACTAAAAGTGGCAGTAATAAAGCCTCTCTTGAAAAAGCCAAACCTTGACCCAGAAAATATAAAAAACTATCGGCCTATATCGAATCTTCCATTCCTCTCAAAAATCTTAGAAAAGGCTGTTGCTCAGCAACTCACTGCCTTCCTGAAGACAAACAATGTACACGAAATGCTTCAGTCTGGTTTTAGACCCCATCATAGCACTGAGACGGCACTTGTGAAGGTGGTAAATTACATTTTAATGGCATCGGACCGAGGCTCTGCATCTGTCCTCGTGCTCCTAGACCTTAGTGCTGCTTTTGATACCATCGATCACCACATTCTTTTGGAGAGATTGGAAACCCAAATTGGTCTACACGGACAAGTTCTGGCCTGGTTTAGATCTTATCTGTCGGAAAGATATCAGTTTGTCTCTGTGAATGGTTTGTCCTCTGACAAATCAACTGTAAATTTCGGTGTTCCTCAAGGTTCCGTTTTAGGACCACTGTTGTTTTCACTATATATTTTACCTCTTGGGGATGTTATTCGAAAACATAATGTTAACTTTCACTGCTATGCGGATGACACACAGCTGTACATTTCAATGAAACATGGTGAAGCCCCAAAATTGCCCTCGCTAGAAGCATGTGTTTCAGACATAAGGAAGTGGATGGCAGCAAACTTTCTACTTTTAAACTCGGACAAAACAGAGATGCTTGTTCTAGGTCCCAAGAAACAAAGAGATCTTCTGTTGAATCTGACAATTAACCTTAATGGTTGTACAGTCATCTCAAATAAAACTGTGTTGGACCTCGGCGTTACTCTGGACCCTGATCTCTCTTTTGAAGAACATATCAAGACCATTTCAAGGACAGCTTTTTTCCATCTACGTAACATTGCAAAAATCAGAAACTTTCTGTCCAAAAATGATGCAGAAAAATTAATCCATGCTTTTGTCACTTCTAGGTTAGACTACTGCAATGCTCTACTTTCCGGCTACCCGGATAAAGCACTAAATAAACTTCAGTTAGTGCTAAATATGGCTGCTAGAATCCTGACTAGAACCAAAAGATTTGATCATATTACTCCAGTGCTAGCCTGCCTACACTGGCTTCCTGTCAAAGCAAGGGCTGATTTCAAGGTTTTACTGCTAACCTACAAAGCATTACATGGGCTTGCTCCTACCTATCTCTCTGATTTGGTCCTGCCGTACATACCTACACGTACGCTACGGTCACAAGACGCAGGCCTCCTAATTGTCCCTAGAATTTCTAAGCAAACAGCTGGAGGCAGGGCTTTCTCCTATAGAGCTCCATTTTTATGGAACGGTCTGCCTACCCATGTCAGAGACGCAAACTCGGTCTCAACCTTTAAGTATTTACTGAAGACTCATCTCTTCAGTGGGTCATATGATTGAGTGTAGTCTGGCCCAGGAGTGGGAAGGTGAACGGAAAGGCTCTGGAGCAACGAACCACCCTTGCTGTCTCTGCCTGGCCGGTTCCCCTCTTTCCACTGGGATTCTCTGCCTCTAACCCTATTACAGGGGCTGAGTCACTGGCTTACTGGGGCTCTATCATGCCGTCCCTGGAGGGGGTGCGTCACCTGAGTGGGTTGATTCACTGATGTGGTCATCCTGTCTGGGTTGGCACCCCCCCCCCCCCCCTCCCCTTGGGTTGTGCCATGGCGGAGATCTTTGCGGGCTATACTCAGCTTTGTCTCAGGATGGTAAGTTGGTGGTTGAAGATATCCCTCTAGTGGTGTGGGGGCTGTGCTTTGGCAAAGTGGGTGGGGTTATATCCTTCCTGTTTGGCCCTGTCTGGGGGTGTCCTCGGGTGGGGCCACAGTGTCTCCTGACCCCTCCTGTCTCAGCCTCCAGTATTTATGCTGCAGTAGTTTATGTGTCGGGGGGCTGGGGTCAGTTTGTTATATCTGGAGTACTTCTCCTGTCCAATTCGGTGTCCTGTGTGAATCTAAGTGTGCGTTCTCTAATTCTCTCCTTCTCTCTCTCGGAGGACCTGAGCCCTAGGACCATGCCCCAGGACTACCTGACATGATGACTCCTTGCTGTCCCCAGTCCACCTGGCCGTGCTGCTGCTCCAGTTTCAACTGTTCTACCTTATTATTATTCGACCATGCTGGTCATTTATGAACATTTGAACATCTTGGCCATGTTCTGTTATAATCTCCACCCGGCACAGCCGGAAGAGGACTGGCCACCCCACATATGCTCTCTCTAATTCTCTTCCTTTCTCTCTCTCGGAGGACCTGAGCCCTAGGACCATGCCCCAGGACTACCTGACATGATGACTCCTTGCTGTCCCCAGTCCACCTGGCCGTGCTGCTGCTCCAGTTTCAACTGTTCTGCCTTATTATTATTCGACCATGCTGGTCATTTATGAACATTTGAACATCTTGGCCATGTTCTGTTATAATCTCTACCCGGCACAGCCAGAAGAGGACTGGCCACCCCACATAGCCTGGTTCCTCTCTAGGTTTCTTCCTAGGTTTTGGCCTTTCTAGGGAGTTTTTCCTAACCATCGTGCATCTACACCTGCATTGCTTGCTGTTTGGGGTTTTAGGCTGGGTTTCTGTACAGCACTTTGAGATATCAGCTGATGTACGAAGGGCTATATAAATAAATTTGATTTGATTTGATTTCACTTATAATTCACTTTCACAATTCCAGTGGGTCAGAATTTACATACACTAAGTTGACTGTGCCTTTATAACCAGCTTGGAAAATTCCAGAAAATGATGTCATGGCTTTAGAAGCTTCTGATAGGCTAATTGACATAATTTGAGTCATTTGGAGGTGTACCTGTGGATGTATTTCAAGGCCTACCTTCAACCCCAGTGCCTCTTTGCTTGACATCATGGGAAAATCAAAACAAATCAGCCAAGACCTCAGAAAACAATTGTAGACCACCACAAGTCTGGTTCATCCTTGGGAGCAATTTCGAAACGTCTGAAGGTACCACGTTCATCTGTACAAACAATAGTACGCAAGTATAAACACCAATGGACCACACAGCCGTCATACCGCTCAAGAAGGAGACGTGTTTTGTCTCCTAGAGATGAACGTACTTTGGTGCCAAAAGTGCAAAATAATCACAGAACAACAGCAAAGGACCTTGTGAATATGCTGGAGGAAAGAGGTGCAAAAGTATCTATATCCTTTGTAAAACGAGTCCTATATCGACATAACCTGAAGGGCAGCTCAGCAAGGAAGAAGCCACTGCTCCAAAACAGCCATAAAAAAGCCAGACTACGGTTTGCAACTACACATGGGGACAAAGATTGTACTTCATGTCCTCTGGTCTGATGAAACAAAAATATAATTCTTTGGCCATAATGACCATCGTTATGTTTGGAGGAAAAAGGGAGAGCTTGCAAGCTGAAGCACACCATCCCAACCGTGAAGCACAGGGGTGGCAGCATCCTGTTGTGGGGGTGCTTTGCTGCAGGAGGGACTGGTGCACTTCACAAATTAGATGGCATCATGAGGTAGGAAAATTATGTGGATATATTGAAGCAACATCTCAAGACATCAGTCAGGAAGTTAAAGCTTGGTCGCTAATGGGTCTTCCAAATGGACATTGACCCCAAGCATACTTCCAAAGTTGTGGCAAAATGGCTTTAAGGACAACAAAGTCAAGGTGTTTGAGTGGCCATCACAAAGCCCTGACCTTAATTCTATAGAACATTTGTGGGCAGATCCGAAAAAGCGTGTGCGTGCAAGGAGGCCTACAAACCTGACTCAGTTACACCAGCTCTTTCAGGCAGAATGGGCCAAAATTCACCCAATTTATTGTGGGAAGCTTGTGGAAGGCTTCCTGAAATGTTTGACCCAAGTTAAACAATTTAAAGGCAATGCTACCAGATACAAATTGAGTGTATGTAAACTTCTGACCCACTGGGAATGTGGGAATGTGAAAGAAATAAAAGCTTAAACAAATCATTCTCTCTACTATTAATCTGACATGTTACATTCTTAAAATAAATTGGTGATCTTAACTGACCTAAGGCTGGGATTTTTTTCCTTGGATTAAATGTCAGAAATTTTGAAAAACTGAGTTTAAATGTATTTGGCTAAGTTGTACGTAAACCTCTTACTTCAGCTCTATACAGGATGCTACCCTTCACAGCATAACCTCACTCCAGATTCAAACTCAAAATCTACAACCTAATGTTGGACAAAATTACCTGGAAGGATTACTACTACCAAGGATTCCCTTTTCCAAGCTTTACAGAGGGTGCTCTGGGAAACAAACAGCAGAGACCTGGAGACACCATCCAACCCGGAACTGAGACAGACCAGATACAACTTCAATTAGCACTGAGGTGTGAAATGAGAGGTGTCGAAGCCTTCATGCCCAACAAATGGCATGAGTGTCTCACAGCCTATCCCACCCAAATCCAGGGGCCTTTGAAGCCCCCTCCCACTTTTCAGAGACTGCCCACTGCCATTTTCTACAAGAAATCTCCCTCGAGCTTCTCCCAAATAGGTGACACCTACTCCCGTTGCAACTCAATATCAGGAAGTTGTTACTAATGTTTTATACATTCAGTGTATATTTATATTCTGGACTCTGACATTGCTCATTCTGATATTTCTTAATTTCTTTCTTTAAACTTTTTGATTGGTGAATATTGTTTTGTATTTCTAGGTATTATTACTGCACTGTTGGAACTAGAAACACAAGCCTTTCACTGCACCTGCAAAAACATCTGCAAATCTGTGTACACAACCAATAAACTTTGATTTGATTTGAAAAGTGGCTAAAATACGGGATTGTTCCAGGATGCAGCCATGAAAAAAAAAATGTTTTAAACCATGACTCAGCAGTTGGGGGTGTTTGTTAAATTTGGATAAGCTTTTATTTTAATATGTACCACTGTAGCAGTAGAAATTTCCTTTTAAACAAATAGGAGAATGGATGAATTAGAATTATTTAGGACCACCTCCCCAGTTATACTTGTTGCATTTAGGGGTATTCATGTCTCATTCAGGGGGCCTGAGAACCCCCTTGGCCCCCCGTAATTCACACTCTGCTCCATGCCTACAATTCTTGCTTTTAGCAACACTCCACTACTCCTGCAAACATGATTATTTGATGATATGTTCTCAGTTTCCCCCATTATCCTTTAGTGAATACGATCTGACACTGAATAATTCAGCTGTGGTAGCTAAAGACAGACAGCAGGTAGAGGTAGGCTGATCTCAAGCAGTCCATTGAACACCCCGTATCGTATCAGATCCTTGTTCAGGTAGGTACAGTATATAGGGTCCTTAGGGTCTCAGGCGGATTCTCAAAGTCACATCTCCCAGCAGGAGAACCATGGAGGAGCTCCAGAGGAAACTGGACAAGAGGTATGACAGCGATCAGCTGTATGACAGCAAACCCAGAAAGGTGAGGTTCAAGCTAGCTTCGTCGGTCAGCGGCAGGGTGCTGAAGCATGTGTACGAGGATGGCCAGGAGCTGGACAGCCCAGAGGAGAAATACCCCCACAGCTTCCACAGCCACAAGATGCCCAGACACCTGGAGATGGAGCAGCTCTGTGGCTTCCAGGACATGCAGGACCAGGGTCTGTACCCCCCTACCGGACTGATGGCCCAGAGGATCAACGTCTACAGGGGGGGTGCTAACTACAGACCCTCTGCCCACAATGATACACCAGAGGGAGTCCCCAATGTGAGTAGTTGTGGCTTGGTTGAAAAAACATGCTATGAAACTGTTGATTTGTAGCACAATACACAACCTTCACCACACCCCTATTTGCTTTCATTGCCTTTTGTAATGCATGGTTAATCGTCTTAGATCAGTAATGTATTCTATCCTGGTGGGTGTCTGCTTGCCGATTAGAATCTAAGGGGCTGATTCAGACTTAGGAAATGCACTCCCTGTGTCACGTTCTGACCTTAGTTCTTTTATTTATGTCTTTGTTTTAGTATGGTCAGGGCTTGAGTTTGGTGGGTTGTCTATGTTTGTTGTTCTATGTTGTGTTTTGAGTTTGGCCTGGTATGGTTCTCAATCAGAGGCAGGTGTCGTTAGTCGTCTCTGATTGAGAATCATACTTAGGTAGCCTTTTTCCACCTGTGTTGTGTGGGTGTTTGTTTTCTGTCTCTGTGTCTTCACCAGACAGAACTGTTTCGTTTTCGTTCGTTCGTTCTCCGTGTTATTTTGTTTTTGGTGTTCAATGTTAATAAATGATCAACATGGACACGTACCACGCTGTATATTGGTCCGATCCTTCATACTCCTTGTCAGAGGAAGATGAATATCCTTTACACCCTTCTCCTACTCACTTCTCAGTATTTGAGATTCAGACTTACAGGCTGACTACAACGCTTGCGTCGCGTGCGCAAGCGTTGCAAAATAAATGTAGAAATCTATATTATTCAATTATTGCACCCACACTGCTCACGCACACCAACGAGCGTCTGCGTTGCTAAGGGCTAAAATAGAAGTCAGTTCTATTTCTTGACGCAGATCGCGCTGCAAGTCCTGCTTCTCCCATCTCCTCATTGGTTTATAGAAGCAGGTACCCCATGTGCCATCTCCTCATTGTTTATACCCACGTGGGTGACTGAAGACGAATGAGGTCAGTGGCGGTAATGCACCTAATTTTAGAGGACCTTGTGCATTTCAGGTAAATAGAACAAATTACTATTATTATTATTGGTTCAGAGTTTGTTTTGATATTTTAACCTGCGTGTCGTGATCACGTTTGGTGTGGGGAGACAAAATACATTTATGCACTATGGCGCACGCACACAGCCAGTTTGGGTTCCGTGTTAGCTTATTTAGTTACGTAACGCACTCTGCAGGTGTGGCTATCTTGCGAGCTCTGAATAAAATGTATTCAATCTCTGAAAACCCTCCCACTTGCTGGCCATTCAATAGGGTTTCAGTACACTTATTTATCTTAAGCCATCCATTTAAATACAGAGTACCTTTTAGTTATACATTTGGCAACAGAGAGAACGGTTTCAGAATATTAGGGATCAAAAAAAGAAAAGACATCTGAATATATGCATATTCTTCTCCATTTCAGCAACAATTGGTAGATAACTATTAGATTATTTAGGTTTAGGAACGTATTTATTAATCATAAAAACAGGTTTGGAGAGCCATTACACACAAAAGAAAGAAAACGGTGATTTGATTCATTCAGAAAATTGCCACATTCAGTTCTTTAACCCATGGTAATGTTAGATGAGTGTACATAGAATTATAATAGGGAGAATAGAGTACACTAGTAGGTTATACCCTCGTCTATTGCCTGCACTGACCTCGGAACTGTGGATGACAACTAAGTATTGAGCCATGCGTCAGGTTCCAACTGTTATAGCTTGGTCTTGCGCTCCAGTCCATAATGAATTAATTACCCTGCATTACTTATTTTATATTATCAACTGTTGCTAATGATCCTCAGCAACAACCACACGGCCGTGACAGCGTTTACAGAGGAAGCTAATGAAGGTTAACAAAACAATGTTTATAGCAACTGAAGGGAACAAACAGTACATTGGCAGTTTAATATGTGGTTATTAGGCTGATGATGATGACTAATATTTAACACGATAGAAGTAAGAAACAGAGAAAGTCGGGGTAGCCTATAATTAAGACATTCAAGAATGCCCATGCCTGCAAATTAAAAGGCTGTACAATTTTAATTCTGCATAATTGCAAAGCATTTCATTATAGCATATGCGCTGTTGGGCTATAGTTTATCAAACTGTGTTAAAATGAAGGACAAAACAATGTTTTTGTTGTATGCTGTTATTTACCAACCTCAATGTGTGTACAATACTGTGGCAATACAGCAATCAAGTATCAGCTGATCAGATAACAGTCACATCTCCACTGTTTCATTCTCTGGAGCCAGTCAGGATAAATGTCTTTACTTTAGTCTGTCCTGTGATGTTCAGACTGAACAAAATACGATAAGATGTTTACTTTTATCACTATGTCATATTTCTCCAAATTACTTTTAATGAAAAGACTAAAAGACTAAGCAAGTATCACACAGTCCAATAAAAAGTTTATGATTGTACACTTACAAAGGCCCTCGGAGTGTTGTCAAGTTGTCCGCTGAATAGCAAATAAATACACTTAAAAAGAGACAGTAAAACGTTGTAAACATGCAATTAGTAGTTTATCACACAGGTATTAACCACTAAAACAGACATTTTTATTCAAGACCGTCTATCAAATCAAAACGATTCAAATGTTATTAGTCGCATGCTTCGTAAACAACAGGTGTGGACTGACAGTGAAATGCTTACTTATAATGTAGAGAGAAATAACAGAAAAGTAAAACACATAATAATAAAAGTAGTAATAGATACACAATGAGTAACAATAACTAGGCTTTATACAAGTAGTCCTGAGTCAATGTGCAGGAAAACGAGCAAGGTTGGACTGGGACCAAACATTGGAACCAAAAACCTGGTTTTTCTAACACACCAGACCATGCACTTTGAATTTGAACACGGTGTGTTCAATAAAGACAGGAAAATGCATAATTGTTTGTGTGTTATTAGTTTAAGCAGACTGTGTTTGTCTATTGTTGTGACCTAGATGAAGTTCAGATCAAATTTGATGACCAATTTATGCAGAAATCTAGGTCATTCCAAAGGGTTCACATACTTTCTCTTGCCACTGTACCTCCTGGGGGACTCAGTTGATGGTCCTAGTCGATGGTCCTAAAGTCATTTGGAGAGGTACATTATTATAAGCTCAGCATAACTACGCTTTCTTGCTTTCGCTAATGGCAACCAAAGCTTAACATACCTTGACTATTGGGCTTCAACGAAGTGTAGGGCGTCTGTGCTTCCAGTGGTCCACCGTCCAACCTCTCCAACTGCTCGTTGACTTCCACCGAGGTTAACCCTAAGACGACAAAGATAAAAAATATCAGTGTTATGGAAACTCAAACTAGCTTCATGTTATTTTGTTATCAAATGCAAATAGTTAGTCTGAAATTGTTTCTATTCACTTTAACAGATGGTGACCCCAGCGAGGTCAGCGAGGTTTCCTAGGTCTTGCCTTCCTGTCGTCCTTTCGTCCTTCTTCTAAACCAAGTAATTCGCCTGGATGTAGTAGCACTTGGTCCCCTTTTTGATTCTGCTCTGGTAGCTCTCCTTCTGTTTCTCCTGCGCTTTGTCCATGTTCAGTCTCACCTTGATTGATAACAGGAATAAATGCAATTATATTTCTATTTACAAATACATTACTTACATATCTCTTGCAGGGACAGAAAATAAATTAACAATGGACAATAATTTTTACCTGGTCAAAAAACTCCACATCCTTCTCAATCCGTGTCCGAAGGTGGTCATCGAAGGCGTTCTGATCTGGTTCTACAACATCCACCACATCAGGTGGGGTTTCAGTGATCTGAAAGTATGTTTTACAAAAATAGCAATAGACAAACAACAACACTAAGTCTCATCACACATTGGAAAGACTACAGTAAATACAATAACTGTCTATACAATTGCATTGTTTACCTCAGTCAACAGCTGCGGCTCATTGGCGGGCTGGATGCTGTTGTTGTGTGCAAAGAGAATTACCTTCAGGTTGTTCACCCACCCTTCCTGGTACCAATCAGGTCTTGGCAGTCTTGAGGGTCTGGTTGGTCCATTCACCAAACCTGGAGGAGGCGGTAGGAAAGGGTTATCAATTGACAATGTAAGATATTGAAATATGTCAGATTATGGTTTTCCATACCATGGAAAAACAAAAAACTAATTGTAAATAATAAATCAAACAAACCGTTGTTGACAGAATATAACCTATAACATCCGTACCTTGTTCCAGCGTTCATGACCTCGGTCACTCAAGATGACCTCAGGAGAAGCGTGGGTGTTGAAGATGTCTATCATTGCCTTGGAGGTGGCCTCGCCAGTCTCGTACTTGATGGGTATCATACAAAACAACTAAACAAATATATATTTTTGGTTCCAAGCACCCTTTTTAATAATGGGTTACAGAAGGGAATTTAGAGTTAAGCACGTACTCTTCCTTTACTAACCTTAATGGGTATTGCATTCACCCACTTGGTAAAGCAATCGGTCACCGTCAGTCACCAGCTGTTGCTATTCCTGGATTGTGTGAAGGGACCGATGAGGTCCATCCATAACATTTGAAGTGTTAGAGAGAAGATGACTTTATTCTTACCCGTATCTGTGTCATACAGAAGGCAGATTTTCACATTTGTAAGGATACTGACACACACACACGTGCTATAATATTGAACTCTGCTGTGGTCAAGTAAAGCAACCATTACAAAACAACATATCAGGGCAAAATTTGAATTGGGACACATACCGACCATGTGCCATGGTGAAACAACTTTGATGGGCTTCAACTCTGGCGCCACAGTCTTCACACTCTCAAACTTCTAGCAGGTTAGACAGGGTACTGACCTTTAAGCACAGGAATATGTAAACATAATTAAAGTGACTAGTGTTACATTATTAAACTGGCCAGTGATTTCAACTCCTCTAAGCTGCTTGTGATGGCTATTTTATAGTCCAATGGCCTTGAGATAAAAGCTGAGCTTGGAGGGTACTATGGTGTTGAATGCTGAGCTATAGTCAATGAACAGCATTCTTACATAGGTATTCCTCTTGTCCAGATGGGATAGGGCAGTCTCTCAAAGCACTTCATAATGACAGAAGTGAGTGCTACAGTAATTTGGATCAGTTACTTTTGCTTTCTTGGGTACAGGAACAATGGTGGACATCTTGTAGCTTGTGGGGACAGCAGAGTGGGATAGGGAGGGATTGAATATGTCCGTAAACACTCCAGCCAGCTGGTCCGCGCATGCTCTGAGGACGAGGCTAGGGATGCTGTCTGTGTTGGCAGCCTTGCGAGGGTTAACGCGTTTAAATGTCTTACTCACGTTGGCCACGGAGAAGGAGAACACACAGTCCTTGGTAGCTTGCAGCGTCAGTGGCACTGTGTTATGCTCAAAGTGGGCAAAAAATGTGTATACCTTATCCGGAGGCAAGACATAAGTGTCCTCAACGTGGCTGGTTTTCCATTTGTAGTCCATGATTGTCTGTAGACCCTGCTGCATACATCTGGTGTCTGAGCTGTTGAATTGCGACTCAAATTTCTCTCTGTACTGACATTTTGCCTGTTTGATTGCTTTACGGAGGGAATAACTACAGTGTTTGTACTCGGCCATATTCCCAGTCACCTTTCCATGGTTAAATCAAATCAAATGTATTTATATAGCCCTTCTTACATCAACTGATATATCAAAGTGCTGTACAGAAACCCAGCCTAAAACCCC
The DNA here is from genome assembly GCF_036934945.1 of Oncorhynchus masou masou. Lineage (NCBI taxonomy): Eukaryota > Metazoa > Chordata > Actinopteri > Salmoniformes > Salmonidae > Oncorhynchus > Oncorhynchus masou. The sequence goes on along the minus strand of NC_088223.1, from coordinate 86,532,567 downwards.
AAACAGCAAGCAATGCAGGTGTAGAAACACGGTGGCTAGGAAAAACTCCCTAAAAGGCCAAAACCTAGGAAGAAACCTAGAGAGTAACCAGGCTATGAGGGGTGGCCAGTCCTCTTCTGGCTGTGCCGGGTGGAGATTATAACAGAACATGGCCAATATGTTCAAATGTTCATAAATTACCAGCATGGTCAAATAATAATAATCACAGTAGTTGTCGAGGGTGCAACAAGTCAGCACCTCAGGAGTAAATGTCAGTTGGCTTTTAATAGCCGATCGTTGAGAGTATCTCTACCGCTCCTGCCATCTCTAGAGAGTTGAAAACAGCAGGTTTGGGACAAATAGCACGTCCGGTGAACAGGTCAGGGTTCCATAGCGGCAGGCAGAACAGTTTAAACTGGAGCAGCAGCACAGCCAGGTGGACTGGGGACAGCAAGGAGTAATCATGCCAGGTAGTCCTGAGGCACGGACCTAGGGCTCAGGTCCTCCGAGAGAGAGAAAGAAAGAATTAGAGAGAGCATACTTAAATTCACACAGGACACCGGGTAAGACAGGAGAAATACTCCAAATATACCAGACTGACCCTAGCCCCCCGACACATAATCTACTGCTGCATAAATACTGGAGGCTGAGACAAGAGGGGTCAGGAGACACTGTGGCCCCATTCAATGATACTCCCGGACAGGGCCAAACAGGAAGGATATAACCCCACCACTTTGCCAAAGCACAGCCCCCACACCGCTCGAGGGATATCTTCAACCACCAACGTACCATCCTGAGACAAGGCCGAGTATAGCCCACAAAGATATCTGCCAAGGCACAACCCAAGGGGGGGGCGCCAACCGAGACACGAAGACCACGTCAGCAACTCAACCCACTCAAGTGACGCACCCCTCCTAGGGACAGCATGGAAGAGCATCAGTAAGCCAGTTACTCAGCCCCTGTAATAGGGTTAGAGGCAGAGAATCCCAGTGGAAAGAGAGGAACCCTAGCCTTAATAAGAAGCCAGTGTAGAGAGGCTAGCACTGGAGTAATATGATTTTTAAAAATTGGTTCTAGTCAGGATTCTACAGCCGTATTTACCACTAACTGAAGTTTATTCACTGCTTTATCCGGGTAGCCGAAAAGTAGAGCATTGCAGTAGTCTAACCTAGAAGTAACAAAAGCATGGATTAATTTTTCTGCATAATTTTTGGACAGAAGGTTTCTGATTTTTGCAATGTTACTTAGATGGAAAAAACCTGTCTTGAATCAGTCTTGATATGTTCGTCAAAAGAGAGATCAGTAACGCCGAGGTCCTTTACAGGTTTATTTGAGAAGACTGTACAACCATCAAGATTAATTGTCAGATTCAACAGAAGATCTCTTTGTGTCTTGGGACCTAGAACAAGCATCTCTGTTTTGTCTGAGTTTAAAAGTAGAACGTTTGCAGCCATCCACTTCCTTATGTCTGAAACACATGCTTCTAGCGAGGGCAATTTTGGGGCTTCACCATGTTTCATTGAAATGTACAGCTGTGTGTCATCCGCATAGCAGTGAAAGTTAACATTATGTTTCGAATGACATCCCCAAGAGGTAAAATATATAGTGAAAACAATAGTGGTCCTAAAACGGAACCTTGAGGAACACCAATATTTAGTGTTGATTTGTCAGAGGACAAACCATTCACACAGACAAATTGAGATCTTTCTGACAGATAAGATCTAAACCAGGCCAGAACATGTCCATGTAGACCAATTAGGGTTTCCAATCTCTCCAAAAGAATGTGGTGATCGATGGTATTAAAAGCAGCACTAAGGTCTAGAAGCATGAGGACAGATGCAGAGCCTCGGTCTGACGCCATTAAAAGGTAATTTACCACCTTCACGAGTGCAGCCTCAGTGCTATGATGGTGTCTAAAACCAGACTGAAGCATTTTGTTTACATTGTTTGTCTTCAGGAAGGCAGTGAGATGCTGTGCAACAGCTTTTTCAACAACTTTAGAGAGGAATGGAAGATTAGATATAGGCCAATAGTTTTTTATGTTTTCTGGGTCAAGGTTTGGCTTTTTCAAGAGAGGCTTTATTTCTGCCACTTTTAGTGAGTTTGGTACACATCCGGTGGATAGAGAGCCGTTTATTATGTTCAACATAGGAGGCCCAAGCACAGGAAGCAGCTCTTTAAGTAGTTTAGTTGGGTCCAGTATGCAGTTTGAAGGTTTAGAGGCCATGATTATTTTCATCATTGTGTCAAGAAATATAATACTCAAACACTTGAGTGTCTCTCTTGATCCTAGGTCCTGGCAGAGTTGTGCAGACTCAGGACAACTGAGCTTTGGAGGAATACGCAGATTTAAAGAGGAGTCCGTAATTTGCTTTCTAATGATCATGATCTTTTCCTCAAAGAAGTTCATGAATTTATTACTGCTGAAGTGAAAGCCATCCTCTCTTTGGGTATGCTGCTTTTTAGTTAGCGTTGCGACAGTATCAAAAATACATTTTGGATTGTTCTCATTTTCCTCAATTAAGTTGGAAAAATAGGAAGTTCGAGCAGCAGTAAGGGCTCTTCGATACTGCACGGTACTGTCTTTCCAAGCTAGTCGGAAGACTTCCAGTTTGGTGTGGCACCATTTCCGTTCCAATTTTCTGGAGGCTTGCATCAGAGCTCGGGTATTTTCTGTATACCAGGGAGCTAGTTTTTTATGACAAATGTTTTTCGTTTTTAGGGGTGCAACTGTCTCTAGGGTATTGTGCAAGGTTAAATTGAGTTCCTCACTTAGGTGGTTAACTGATTTTTGTCCTCTGACGTCCTTGGGTAGGCAGAGGTAGTCTGGAAGGGCATCAAGGAATCTTTGGGTTGTCTGAGAATTATAGCACAACTTTTGATGCTCCTTGGTTGGGGTCTGAGCAGATTATTTGTTGCGATTGCAAATGTAATACAATGGTGGTCCGATAGCCCAGGGTTATGAGGAAAAACATTAAGATCCACAACATTTATTCCATGGGACAAAACTAGGTCCAGAGTATGACTGTGGCAGTGAGTAGGTCCAGAGACATGTTGGACAAAACCCACTGAGTCGATGATAGCTCCGAAAACCTTTTGGAGTGGGTCTATGGACTTTTCCATGTGAATATTTAAGTCACCAAAAATGAGAATATTATCTGCTATGACTACAAGGTCGAATAGGAACTCAGGGATCTCAGTGAGGAACGCTGTATATGCCCCAGGAGGCCTGTAAACAGTAGCTATAAAAAGTGATTGGGTAGGCTACATATATTTCATGACTAGAAGCTCAAGAGATGAAAACGTTTAGTTTTGCCCAAAACTAGTTCGAGGCACAGACAAGGTCTCAAGGTTGAATACATAAAATAACAAAATACTGCAAAGTTGCTTAGGAGCTAGAAACACTATCTGTCTGCGCCATATGTTAATTCTATGACTTAGAAGGCTGGAGACTTTAACAGTTTTTTGGCCTTCCTCTGACACCGCCTGGTTTTAAGGTCCTGGATGGCAGGGAGCTTGACTCCAGTGATATACTGCGCCGTATGCACTACCCTCTCTAGCGCCGTGCAGTCGAATGCCAAGCAGTTGCCATACCAAGCAGTGATGCAGCAAGTCACGATGCTCTCAATGGTGCAGCTCTAAAACTTTTGGAGGATCTGAGGGCCCATGCCAAATATTTTTTTGTCTCCTGAGTGGGAAGAGGCATTGTTGTGCCCTCTTCACAACTGTGTTGGTGTGTTTGGACCATAATAGAGCAGTGATGTGGACACCAAGGAACTTGAAGCTCTCAACCTTCTCCACTACAGCCCCATTGATGAGAATGGTGACGTGCTCGGTCCTCCTTTTCCTGTTGTCCACAATCAGCTCCTTTGTCTTGCTGACGTTGAGGGAGAGGTTGTTTTCCTGACACTACACAGCCAGGTCTCTGGCCTCTTCCCTATAGGCTATCTCATCGTCGTCCTGATCAGTCCTACCACCATTGTGTCGTTGACAAACTTAATGATGGTGTTGGAGTCGTGCGCGGCCACACAATCGTGGGTGATCGTGGGTGAACAGGGAGTACTTGAGGGGACTAGGCCCCGTATTGACGGTCAGCGTGGCAGATCTGTTGTTGTTTACCCTCACCACCTGGGGGTGTCCCGTCAGGAAGTTCAGGATCCAGTTGCAGAGGGAGGTGTTAAGTCCCAGGGTCCTTGACTTAGTGATGAACTTGTAGGGAACTATTGCGTTGAATGCTGAGTTGTAGTCAATGACCAGCATTCTCATGTAGCTGTTTCTTTTATCCAAGTGGGAAATGGTAGTGTGGAGTGCAATAGAGATTGCATCATCTGTCGGTGTGTTGGGGCGGTATGCAAATGGGAGTGGGTCCAGGGTGTCTGGGATGATGGTGTTGATGTGAACCAAGACCAGCCTTTCAAAACATTTCATGGCTACAGATGTGATTGCTAAGAGGCAATAGTCATTTCGGCAGGTTACCTTGGAGTTCTTGGGCACAGGGACTATGGTGGTCTGCTTGAAACGTGTTTGTATTACAGACTGGGTCAGAGAGAGATATTAGAGAAAATATTAGGGAAGACTATTTCCAGCTGGTCAGTGGGTGCTCTGAGTACTCGTCCTGGTAATACATCTGGCCCTAAGGCCTTGTGATTGTTAGCTTGTTTAAAGGTATTGCTCACATTGACTGATCACACAGCGAGATCACACAGTCTTACGCATGGTTCAGTGTTGCTTGCCACAATGTTAGCATAGAAGGCATTTAGTCTGGTGTGCTCATGTAACAGATACAGCCCTTGGTTCACTCCAGACCTGACTGCCCTCGACCAGCACAAAAACATCCTGTGGCGGACTGCAATAGCATCGAATAGTCCCCGCGATATGCAACTGTTCAGGGAAGTCAGGAACCAATACACACAGTCAGTCAGGAAAGCTAAGGCCAGCTTCTTCAGGCAGAAGTTTGCATCCTGTAGCTCCAACTCCAAAAAGTTCTGGGACACTGTGAAGTCCATGGAGAACAAGAGCACCTCCTCCCAGCTGCCCACTGCACTGAGGCTAGGTAACATGGTCACCACCGATAAATCTATGGTTATCGAAAACTTCAACAAGCATTTCTCAACGGCTGGCCATGCCTTCCGCCTGGCTACTCCAACCTCGGCCAACAGCTCCGCCCCCACCGCAGCTTCTCGCGCAAGCCCTTCCAGGTTCTCCTTTACCCAAATCCAGATAGCAGATGTTCTGAAAGAGCTGCAAAACCTGGACCCGTACAAATCCGCTGGGCTTGACAATCTGGACCCTCTATTTCTGAAACTATCCGCCGCCATTGTCGCAACCCCTATTACCAGCCTGTTCAACCTCTCTTTCATATCGTCTGAGATCCCCAAGGATTGGAAAGCTGCCGCAGTCATCCCCATCTTCAAAGGGGGAGACACACTGGACCCAAACTGTTACAGACCTATATCCATCCTGCCCTGCCTATCTAAGGTCTTCGAAAGCCAAGTCAACAAACAGGTCACTGACCATCTCGAATCCCACCGTACCTTCTCCGCTGTGCAATCTGGTTTCCGAGCCGGTCACGGGTGCACCTCAGCCACACTCTAGGTACTAAACGATATCATAACCGCCATCGATAAAAGACAGTACTGTGCAGCCGCCTTCATCGACCTTGCCAAGGCTTTCGACTCTGTCAATCACCATATTCTTATCGGCAGACTCAGTAGCCTCGGTTTTTCGGATGACTGCCTTGCCTGGTTCACCAATTACTTTGCAGACAGTTCAGTGTGTCAAATCGGAGGGCATGCTGTCCGGTCTCTATGGGGGTGCCACAGGGTTCAATTCTCGGGCCGACTCTTTTCTCTGTATATATCAATGATGTTGCTCTTGCTGCGGGCGATTCCCTGATCCACCTCTACGCAGACGACACCATTCTATATACTTCCGGCCCGTCCTTGGACACTGTGCTATCTAACCTCCAAACGAGCTTCAATGCCATACAACACTCCTTCCGTGGCCTCCAACTGCTCTTAAACGCTAGTAAAACCAAATGCATGCTTTTCAACCGATCGCTGCCTGCACCCGCATGCCCGACGAGCATCACCACCCTGGACGGTTCCGACCTTGAATATGTGGACACCTATAAGTACCTAGGTGTCTGGCTAGACTGTAAACTCTCCTTCCAGACTCATATAAACATCTCCAATCGAAAATCAAATCAAGAGTCGGCTTTCTATTCCACAACAAAGCCTCCTTCACTCACGCCGCCAAACTCACCCTAGTAAAACTGACTATCCTACCGATCCTCGACTTCGGCGATGTCATCTACAAAATTGCCTCCAACACTCTACTCAGCAAACTGGATGCAGTTTATCACAGTGCCATCCGTTTTGTCACTAAAGCACCTTATACCACCCACCACTGCGACTTGTATGCTCTAGTCGGCTGGCCCTCGCTACATATTCGTCGCCAGACCCACTGGCTCCAGGTCATCTACAAGTCCATGCTAGGTAAAGCTCCGCCTTATCTCAGTTCACTGGTCACGATGGCAACACCCATCCGTAGTACGCGCTCCAGCAGGTGTATCTCACTGATCATCCCTAAAGCCAACACCTCATTTGGTCGCCTTTCGTTCCAGTACTCTGCTGCCTGTGACTGGAACGAATTGCAAAAATCCCTGAAGTTGGAGACTTTTATCTCCCTCACCAACTTCAAACATGTGCTATCTGAGCAGCTAACCGATCGCTGCAGCTGTACATAGTCTATTGGTAAATAACCCACCCATTTTCACCTACCTCATTCCCACACTGTTTTTATTTATTTACTTTTCTGCTCTTTTGCACACCAGTATCTCTACCCGTACATGACCATCTGATCATTTATCACTCCAGTGCTAATCTGCAAAATTGTAATTATTCGCCTACCTCCTCATGCCTTTTGCACACGATGTATATAGACTCGCCTTTTTTTGTACTGTGTTGTTGACTTGTTAATTGTTTACTCCATGTGTTACTCTGTGTTGTCTGTTCACTCTGCTAAGCTTTATCTTGGCCAGGTCGCAGTTGCAAATGAGAACTTGTTCTCAACTAGCCTACCTGTTAAAATAAAGGTGAAAAAAAAAAACTGGGCATCTTGTTAGAAGCCCTGCTACATTCAATGAGCATCAGAGCCTATGTAGTATGATTCGATTTTCGTCCTGTATTGACGCTCTGCTTGTTTGATGGTTCGTCAGAGACCGTTGCGGGACTTCTTATAAGCGTTCAGGTTAGTGTCCCACTCCCACTCCAGTTCTAGCCTTTAGCTCAGTGTGGATGTTGCCATGGCTTCTGGTTGGGATAAGTACGTACGGTCACTGTTGGGACGTCGTTGTCGATGAACTTATTAATGAAGCCAGTGACTGATGTGGTAAACTCCTCAATGCCGTCGGATAAGTCTCTGAACATATTCCAGTCTGTGCTAGTGAAACAGTCATGTTGCTTAGTATCCACTTCATCGGACCACTTCCATATTGGGCATGTCACTGGTACTTCCTGCATGAGTTTTAGCTTTAACCTCTTACATCTATGGGGGCGCTATTTCATTATTGGATAAAAAAACGTGCCCGTTTAAAGCGCAATATTTTGTCACAAAAAGATGCTCGACTATGCATATAATTGGTAGCTTTCGAAAGAAAACACTCTGACGTGTCCAGAACTACCAAGATATTTTCTGTGCGTGCCCTAGAACGTGAGCTTCAGGCAAAACCAAGATGAGACGGCATCCAGGAAATGAGCAGGATTTTTGAGGCTGTTTTCCATTGTCTCCTTATATGGCTGTGAATGCAAGAGGAGTGAGTCAACCCTTTCTGTCGTTTCCCCAAGGTGTCTGCAGCATTGTGACGTATTTGTAGGCAGATCATTGGAAGATTGACCATAAGAGACCACATTTACCAGGTGTCCGCCCGGTGTCCTACGCCGAAATTGGTGCGCAAAAGTCAGCTGCCAGTATTTTTCCATGCGATTCAGAGAGGAAAGCAAGCTTCCACGAACGATATATCAATGAAGAGATATGTGAAAAAACACCTTGAGGATTACAAACAACGTTTGCCATGTTTCGGTCGATATTATGTAGTTAATTCGGAAAAAGTTTTACGTTGTAGGTGACTGAATTTTCGGTTCGTTTCGGTAGCCAGATGCAATGTAGAAAACGGAACGATTTCTCCTACACACAGACGCTTTCAGGAAAAACTGCGCATTTGGTATGTAACTGAGAGTCTCCTCATTGAAAACATCAGAAGCTCTTCAAAGGTAAATGATTTTATTTATTTGGTTATCTGGTTTTTGTGAAAATGTTGCGTGCTAAATGCTACTCAAAATGCTATGCTAGCTTTGCATACTCTTACACAAATTAGTCAATTTCTATGGTTCAAAAGCATATTTTGAAAATCTGAGATGACAGTGTTGTTAAGAAAAGGCTAAGCTTGAGAGCAGACGCATTATTTTCATTTTATTTGCGATTTTCAGAAATCGTTAACGTTGCGTTATGCTAATGAGCCTGAGGCTTTAGTCACGATCCCGGATCCGGGATGGGGAGTTCCAAGAGGAATCCGGAGGATAGAGTTATTGTCAGATTTGCCAAATGGTGGATGAGAGAGAGCGTTGTATGCGTTTCTATGTGTGGAATCACCGGCAATTAGGAGCGACGCCTCTGTTGCTAACAAAGAGACACACATCAACTACTTTGTACTAAGTAATGCTCATCAAAGACCTTGACCATGCTTTTTTGTTTGCCCTCTAGTCTTCAGTATTGGACTTCGGAAAGATAATAATCTACACCAGCAATCTGCGGATCATCCGGGCCCCTCGGAGGGAAGAAGGGACGGGGCGACATCCTCAGACCCCGGGGGGAGTGGACGAGTACTCACAGGGGCGTAACAGAGGGGGTAAGAGGAGGCCCAAAGCCCTCTGTGCTCATGGGGAGGAGCAGAGCACACATCCACAGGACGGGGAGGAGCAGAGCACCCATCGACAGGACGGGGTAAAAAGGCCTGACCAGAACACCTTGCACCGTGTTAATGTGCTTCAGCAATGCTATCCCCTTCTCTGTCTCTCTCTACCACATCTCTGCCTACTGACTGCACAGATAGTGATGACTACTCAGTTTCTCTGCTGCCATTTATGAGCCGGGATACTCTCAGTAATTCCCCATGGTCGCTTCTTCAACTGATTGCCAGTTGCACTCTCTCCTTCTTTCTCCCCCCCTCTCCCCCCTCTCGCTCTCCGTCTCGCTCCCCCCTTCCCCCCTCGCTCCCCCCCACCCCCTCTCTCCCCTCCCTCTTGCTCTCCCCCTCCCTCTTGCTCTCCCCCTCGCTCCTCCATTCTGTCTCTCCCTCTCTTTTGGTCTTTCCATTCCTAACTCATCTCTCTTTCTCTCACTGGGTTTCTCATTTCCTCTGCCTCTCCATATTTTCTAATATTTCATTTTTTCTCTCTTTCTTTGTTGCCTTTTTAAAATTCTCTGTTTGGACCCAGGTCATCTTTTTTCGACTTGTACTTTTCTACCATTTTGTTTGATTCATTAGTAACGATATGTCATATGAGTTGACATGGGTGGCAGTGTTTCTCTGGGTTGTTAGTGACACTGTGTGTATGTGTGTGTGCCTCCAGCAGGATGCAGTGTCTGGCTGCCAGCATTGTGGAGGTTCGGGCTGTGCCCCCTGCTCTCTATGCCATGGCAGCAAGCTGTCAATGCTGGCCAACCGCTTCAATGAGTCTATCAGTGTGCTGCGATGCCAGGCTTGCTACCCTGATGGACTGGAGAGATGCCAGTCCTGTACCAAATAACACCAACCACTGGCTGTGTGTGAGCCCATTGTCTCTCCTGATGTAATAACACTGTAATATAAAATGGTTATGATGGTTATGGGAGCACTGCATATGTTTTGAAAGGAATCAGAATCCAATTGTTGGAAGGGAAGGAGGCTACCATATGTGCAGCTGGCTGAACCATAGAGAACAAAGACACATGATAAGGCAACAAAATCACTATTGGTGGTAGGTGGTGCATCTGAGTCTCTGCAAAGATAACATGAACTACCAACTGTTTTCATGATGACTTATCATTTTAATTAAAATAATGTAAAATCATTGCATTTTATCCACAAGGGAAGCTGTCCTATCATCCCCACATTCACGAGAGAGAAAACCACTTTTATCTCCCATGTTAGGCCTATATATAAGGCTAATTGATGCTTTCATTTGGAGAGAGGGGAAGACTTTCAATAAATTATGGAGAGGCTTTTGGGCAGCTCTGGAGGTAGAAAGAAATGAATTAGTGTTTTATCTTCCTAATGCTGAGGTAATTGCTTCCAGAGTTGTCTTTGTGAGAATGAATAAAATGGACACATGCCTTATTTTCATTGGCTCTTCTTATTAGTCAATGAAGGAATCTACTTATACTCATAGAAACAGAATTAATAGAATGGGTGTCCACTCAAATTGCCAGGGTTAAAGGTTCCAAGTCTGTTCTATTCATTCTATTTCTATGCTTATAACCCCAAATGTATAGCCTTCTGTTTTTACTAGTATAAAATGGAGATACATGATGAGTGATTCAGCAAATATCCCTGAGAGAAGTTAGCATATATACAGTTGTTGCTGTGGCTTTCTTTTGGCTTTATCTCAGCTGAACACACACTTAACCATAGTCACAAAAATGCTTTCTTTCCTCTCTTTTTCCAAAGAGCTGGTCTCGTTCGTTCTCTCTCATCTCCTGTGTGGGGTGGGGGATAGTACTGCATCAAAGCTTTGAGTTGCTGCTTCTTACATGGATCCATCCTGCGGCATGGAGCACTAGCTTCAATAATCCTGCGAGGTTCAACCCTCAGCCTTTCATTTCAGAACAGGAATACTGGCAGCTGGAAATCTCTCATCAGATGGTAGATCGCTTGGGTTCATGTGCTGTGTGCATTCGTGAACTGTGCTGCTCATTTCACATTCCAAGTTATTCCAGTTCATTTGAACGTTCATGAAAAATTTCCAGTCATTATAGGGAGTTTTTTTCTCTCCAAATGTAGTCTGTTTATAACCCAACATCGGAAGATGTCTTTATGCTCTATTTGTGAGGGTTTCCTTCTGTTCTCAATTGGCTATTTTATTTTTTATTTCACCTTTATTTAACCAGGTAGGCTAGTTGAGAACAAGTTCTCATTTGCAACTGTGACCTGGCCAAGATAAAGCTTAGCAGTGTGAGCAGACAACACAGAGTTACACATGGAGTAAACAATTAACAAGTCAATAACACAGTACAAAAAAGACGAGTCTATATACATTGTGTGCAAAAGGCATGAGGAGGTAGGCGAATAATTACAACCTTGCAGATTAGCACTGGGGTGATAAATGATCAGATGGTCATGTACAGGTAGAGATACTGGTGTGCAAAAGAGCAGAAAAGTAAATAAATAAAAACAGTGTGGGGATGAGGTAGGTGAAAATGAGTGGGTTAAATACCAATAGACTATGTACAGCTGCAGCGATCGGTTAGCTGCTCAGATAGCACATGTTTGAAGTTGGTGAGGGAGATAAAAGTCTCCAACTTCAGGGATTTTTGCAATTCGTTCCAGTCACAGGCAGCAGAGTACTGGAACGAAAGGCGGCCAAATGAGGTGTTGGCTTTAGGGATGATCAGTGAGATACACCTGCTGGAGCGCGTGCTACGGATGGGTGTTGCCATCGTGACCAGTGAACTGAGATAAGGCGGAGCTTTACCTAGCATGGACTTGTAGATGACCTGGATCCAGTGGGAGTGACAGTGGCTAAACCCTGTGTATGCAACACCTTCCTTATTCACACATATAAAAGTGTGAAGTGGGTAAATATTCACAAGTTTACAGCCTCCCTTATCACTGGTGATAACAAGATAGCTTATGCACGTGTGAAGCAAAGTTTCAAATGACCCATGTAAAGATGGCTTGTCATTAAAAAGACTTCAGAATGTACTGAAAATGTAAACATGGCTGTGTTTGTGCTGGAATGTGGCCAAAGAGACTCCGCTCAGACTAGTTTCTGGAGAGAAAAAAATTGGCCCTTATGTTTCTTATGATAGTCCTCTGAGGCCTTGTTTGTTGTTTGCTGTACACACAACTTTGACCTTTTGGCTTGCGGCCGTTTTCATCCAGCAGATATAGCGCTCATTAGATTGACCTCTGTCTTGGTGGTCCTCCTTTCATTTTGTCCACAGTGGTCTTCTGAGGATCCCAGCGAATCAGAGCAATTGAAAATAACAGTCAGTAATTCAAAACTGATAGCAATACTAACCACAGCACACTCTTAACTATTTGTTGTTACATTAGACCGACATGGTGTTAAGTTTGTTGTTACAAGGTACATGATGATGTGGTAACATGATGTTGTTACATGACATGTGATACTGTAATAGGCTACGCAGCCCTTGAGCTTGTGGGCCTACTGTTTAAGGAAGCTGAGAATAAGAAAAGATCTATCAGTATACAACTGAATATATTTATCTTAATGATTTCCTCATAACCACTTTTTGGGTGACATAACCTCTGTGTTATCCAGAGTATAATCAACCTAGTATTGTGGAATGCAAATGGCTACACACATACACTGTACATTATCCAAGCAGTTGAGAAAGGTACTCTGAACATCTCAAGGATTCAAACTAGTCACGTTTTCCTCCTGAAATGGTCAAATGTGGAGGATAAATGTTGATCATAAATGTCTGAAGCAACTGTAAATTACTGTAAATCCACTCCATCTTGAATTGCAAAAAGGGACTGTACAGAAACCCGTGCCTGTCAGACTTGGCTTCTGCATTGAAGAAGTAGATTTTCAAACATCCAACTTTGTCTAGTTAGGCAGCATCAGTTGCGCAAAATGACAACACAGGAGGGCAGAGAGAGGGCGAGGGTAGCGCCAACATTTTGACAGGTCTCTTTATGATGTCAGAACGAGTATGGTGGAAATCAGAGGGCTAGCCTGCTCCCCGGTTAATGGTTTGTGCTTCGCTGCCTGAGAGGTGGTCATATTTATAGATTTTCCCACGGCGATACATAACACAGGTATGATAGCCACTAGCGTTTAACCTCTTCACTGCTGGTGAGGAACTACTTTATTGGCAGAACACCAAGTTCCCATGAATGCAATTTTGAGACAAAAATACTTTTTTATTCATGAACGTCTAGGCTACATGGGAAACAATGGAGGTATCTGAGGGGAGGATGGCTCATAATAATGTCAGGAATGGAGTGAATGGAATGGCATCAAACACATGAAAAACAAATGTTTGATTCCATTCCATTTACTCCGTTCGAGACATTATTATGAGCCATCCTCCCCGCAGTTGCCTCCACATAATAGGAAAGTGTTCGATGTGTCTACATGACAACACCTGATATTATGGTTGAATATCTTCTGGGTATTTTACAAATCTTCCATCCCGGGGTAACCCTGTATTTCCCGCCAAAACAGGAAGTGTCATACAAAAGCATTATAAAACATAGAAATGTCTGGAGATTTGATCAGCATGAAAAGTAAAACCTGATGCTATTGGAGCCTGATGAGCCACACATTAATGACATTTAATGAGCCCAAGCCCAAAAAAGTCCAAATGATTTTGCCGTTGTCCAATACATATATGATAGAGGCTACTGCACATTACACACGACAGAAAAACAGAAAAGCCCAAAGATGGAGCTTATTATATGCTCTCCTGGGAAAATACATTAAACTAGCTCCAGTAGGCTAATATTTTGGATGTGAACTGTATTACCGTACTGTATTGTGTTATACTGTATTAGATGGACTGGAATTATGCACATAGTTCAAACCATGATAAAGCACGAAGAGAACATAAGATTCTGGTGCAAAACATGCGGCCTACAACATTAGAATGAATGAATAAATAAAATTGTATTTTCGTGTCAAATTGCCAATTGGCAACCCATCCCTTACGGGATTAATTGACACAAACAAACTTTAAAATAATTCACAACGGTAATAAAATTATAATTCTTCTTCCGGTGTTCTCTGCATTGCTCATCGCGTAACGAGTGAAAAAAAAAATTCTAAGACAAAAGAAAGAAAGAAAGAAAAAGTAAGGTAAAAATCAATAAGTAATAGTAAATAGACATAACCTGAAAGGCCGCTCATTAGATGCAGAAGTCTTTCATTTCTCTTCACAAAGATTGAATGGTTGGGTCTGCATAAATAACTTCTGTTATTTATTTTGCTCTTCTTCTAAACTATCCGTGAGCTCTATTGGCTGCTGTATTTCACATTCAGAAAAAAAGAGCTTGCATTCTTCTTAAAATATTATATTGGTATAAGAAATGCAAAAAAATAAATAAATAATGTCCAGCAAGCTAATCTAGTCTAGCTTTTCCTGCATGGGACTCCAAGAGCTAAGCATTTTTTTTTAAGGAGAGGCCAAGTGGAGCACAGGTGTGTGCGTATTGCACAAGAGACAGTGACTATAAGTTAGAAGCTTATTATGCATAACTCATCATTAATTAGCTAAATATAAGGCTAATACTGCATAGACTAGGACATCTATATACTGTATAGAGTTATATATCAATTTAGAACAGACTTATCCATTTTGGATGCTATTTGTATGAGGTTGATGGAGAGAGAAAAAGACTAGAAAGAGAGTGCTTGCGCGTGCACTGCAATTACATGTAAAAAATCTTAACAATGTAAAAACATGATGAGCCCTGAAAGCCAGATGGAGATGGGTAAATTAGACACACATTCAGTCTTTATATTACTGTTGCATAGGCTATGCAGCAGCAAATGCAGGCCTACCTGTCACAAGAATGTAGGCCTCCCGAGTGGTGTGCAGCCATCTCATCTGCATCTCAGTGCAAGCGACATCACTGCAGTCCCTGGTTCGAATCCAGGCTGCATCACATCTGGCCGTGAGGGCGGCGCACAATTGGCCCGGCATCGTCCGGGGTAGGCCGTCATTGTAGATAAGAATTTGTTCTTAACTGACTTGCCTAGTTAAATAAAGGCAAAATTTAAAAAAAGTTAGCATGAAGTGATAGGTCTACATGTACTGTGAACTGCGCTCCATACAGAGATGTGTCTGTCCCCACCCTGAGTGTTAATGATTCATCATGCAGGGGCCGTAGAGAAGGCAGATTTAGACATCACATGTCATTGAACAGTTTCATTTCACACCTTGCTGTTCATATAATTTTTTAAATGACAATTTACCGGTTTCTCGCATTTATTTATCCTGGGAAAAAAAGGAGTGGTTTTGCATGAAAAAAATCCTGGCAAATCTCAGTAACTGGATTCCTGCCATTTAACCCGACCTGTGTCACGCGGGACTAGATGGGTGAGGAAGGAATCAGGCGCAGAGTTCCACTGAGAAAAAGTGCAATTTAATGTGGCACAAAAAACAACAAGCCCAAAACACAGGGTGCCAGGTCCTGAAACATGGACACCACTACCTAACGCTACCTAACACGTAACATAAATACAAAACACAGGGTGCCAGGTCCTGAAACACGGACACCACTACCTAACACGTAACATAAATACAAAACAAGGGTGTGTCCACGTACTTTAAATAAGGAAGCCCATTAAGCACATACAACAGGACACAACAGGACACAGGTGAAACTAATAAGACAAAACAAACAGACAAACGAAAAAGGGATTGGTGGCAGCTAGTTGGATGTTGACGACGACCGTCGAGCACCGCTCGAACAGGCAGGGGAGCCAACTTCGGAGGAAGTCGTGACAACCTGATATCTCCTCATGTCAGGGCCATCATCAATATGTAATATGTCTCATTGAGAGTATATTACTGTTCACATCAGTTTGCCTAACTATACTAAACTGTTGCTCCCATGTTTCATTAGCTGAAATAGAAGGTCCTAGAAATTTTCTGTAAGCACAAAAGCTTATTTATTTCAAATTTTGTGCACACATTTGTTTACATCCCTGTTAGTGAGCATTTCTCCTTTGCCAAGATAATCCATCCACCTGACAGGTGTGGCAAATCAGGGACAATAAAAGGTCACTCTAAAATGTTTTGTCACACAACACAATGCCACAGATGGCTCAATTTTTGAGGGTACGTACAATTGGCATGCTGACTGCGGGAATGTCCACCAAAGCTGTGGCCATAGAATTTAATGTTAATTTATCTACCATTAGCGTCCTCCAACGTCATTTAAGAGAATTTGGCAGTACGTCCAACTGGCTTTACAACTGTACAACGTGTAACCACACCAGCCCAGGACCTCCACATCTGGCTTCTTCACCTGTGGGATTGTCGGAGACAAGCCACCCGGACAGCTGATGAAACTGAGAAGTATTTATGTCTGTAATAAAGCCCTTTTGTGTGACAAAAATAAATTCTGATTGGCTGGACCTGGCTCCCCCGTGGGTGGGCCTCTGCCCTCCCAGGCCCACTCACAGCTGCCCGGTCATGTGAAATCTATAGATTAGGGCCTAATTCATTTGTTTCAATTGACTGATTTTCTTATATTAACTGTAACTCTGTAAAATCTATTCAATTATTGCATGTTGCGTTTATATTTTTGTTCAGTATAGATCTTGAAGGTAGACATATCCCATATACTGCATCTGGAATATTCAATGAGTGTACAAAAAATTAAGAACACCTTCCTAATATTGCATTGCACCCCTCCCTTTTACCCTCATAACAGCCTCAATTCATCATGGCATGGACTCTGTCAAAAGCATTCCACAGGGATGCTGGCCCATACTGACTCCAATGCTTCCCACCACTGGATGTTCTTTGGGTGTTGGAACATTCTTCATACACACTTGGAAACTGTTGACTGTGAAAAATCCAGCAGCGTTGCAGTTTTTGACACCAAATTGGTGCACCTGGCACTTACCATTACCATACCTCGTTCAAAGGTACATAAATATTGTCTTGTGCATTCCCCCTCTGAATGGCACACATACACAATCCATGTCTCAATTGTCTTTGAAATGTTTCTTTAACCTGTTTCCTCCCCTTCATCTACACGGATTGAAGTGGATTTAACAAGTGACATAAATAAGTGATCATAACTTTCACCTGGATTCACCTGGGCAGTCTATGTCATGGAAAGAGCAGGTGTTCCCAATGTTTTGTAGGTGTTCCAAATATGCATGTTCAGGGGATTTCTTTTCCTGACATGTTTTTTTCTCTACTACAGTATGATTTTTCTTCAAGACTCTATTTGGCATTATTGCACCATGATCAGCACCATGGACAGTTCCACCACTGTGTAAGATAACTCACATTTACAAGGCCCTAGGGAAAGGATGCTTACTCATAACATCTGCTGACCAGTTGGCAAGTGTCTTCACTGACATTTTCAACCTCTCCCTGACCCAGTCTGTAATACTTACATGTTTCAGGCAGACTACCATAGTCCCTATGCCCAGGAATGCCAAGGGTAACCTGTCTAAATGACTCACATCAGTAGCCATGAAATACTTTGAAAGGCTGGTCATGGCTCACATCAGCACCATCATCCCAGACACCCTGGAGTAGACCCACTACAATTTCCATACAGCCCCACAGATCCACTGATGACGCAATGACCATTACAATGCACAATACCCTATCCCACCTGGAAAAGAGGAATACCAAAGTAAGAAAGCTGTTCATCGACTACAGCGCAGCCTTCAATTCCATAGTACCCTTCAAGCTCATCACTGAGCTCAGGTCCATGGGATTAAACCCCTCTCAGTACAATTGGGTCCTAGACATCCTGACAGGCCGACCTCAGGTGGTGAAGGTAGGCAACAACACCTCCACCACGCTGATCCTCAACGCGTGGGTCTCACAAAGGTGCGTGCTCAGCCCCCTCTTGTACTCCTGTTCACCCATGACTGACTGGCCACACAGGTCTCTAACTCAACCATTACGTTTGCTGACGACACAACAGTGTTAAGCCTGATTACCAACAACGACGAGACAGGAAAATGACCTCTCCCCCAACATCAACAAAATGAAGAAGCTTGGACTACAGGAGTCAACAGAGAGAGCATGCCCCCATCCACATTGACAGGGCTGCAGTGTTAATGGTCAAACGCTTTCAAGTTCCTTGGCGTGCACATCACTGAGGACTTGAAATAGCCCCTTCACACACACAGTGTGGTGAAGAAGGTACAACCTCTTCAACCTCAGGGGGCTGAAGAAATGTTGCTTGGTCCATAAGATCCTCGCAAGCTTCTAGAGATGTACCATTGGGAGTATTCTGTTGGACTGTATCACTGCCTGGT
Organism: Oncorhynchus masou masou; assembly: GCF_036934945.1. Classification (NCBI taxonomy): domain Eukaryota; kingdom Metazoa; phylum Chordata; class Actinopteri; order Salmoniformes; family Salmonidae; genus Oncorhynchus; species Oncorhynchus masou. Next base: position 86,514,340 of record NC_088223.1, on the reverse strand, counting down.
ACGGCAACTGCACCGCTGAAAACCGCAGGGCTCTCCAGAGGGGGGTGCGTACAGCCCAACGCATCATCAGGGGCACACTGCCTGCCCTCCAGGACATCTACAGCATATAGTGTCACAGGAATGCCAAAACGTTCATCAAGGACCTCAGCCACCTGAGCCACAGCCTGTTCACCCTGCTACCGGCTAGAAGGCAGGGAAAGTACAAGTGTATCAAAGCTGGGACCGAGAGACTGAAAAACAGGTTCTATCTCAAGGCCATCAGACTGTTAAATAGTCACCACTAGCAGGCCCCCGCCCAGTACCCTGCTCTGAACTTTTGTCACTGTCACTTGCCGGCTACCACCCGGTACTCTACCCTGCACCTTAGAGACTGCTGCCCTATGTACATAGTCATTGAGCATTGGTTACTTTAATATTGTTTACGTAATGTTTAACCCAGTCTATATGTGTATACTGTATACTATACACTATATGTATAATATACTTCTAGTCATGGCTTATCCTATAACTACTGCTGTACACACTTTTCCTATTCAGATGCTGTCCATACTGTATACACACAATTCGCATACATACTGTAAATATACAGATGTGCTCAAATTTGTTGGTACCCCTGAAGCTCATTGAAATAATGCTTAATTCCTCCTGAAGAGTGATGCAATTAAAAGCTATTTTATAATGTATACTTGCATGCCTTTGGTATGTCATAGAATAAATCAAAGAAGCTGTGAAAGGATATGAATTATTGCTTATTCTACAAAGATATTCTAAAATGGCCTGGACACATTTGTTAGTAACCCTTTGAAATATCACTATATTCCAATTATTTATTATATTTTCTAACTAATTCGTTTCTTTAATTAGTATCACACGTCTTCAATCTTGTAATGAAGTCAGTCAGCCTATTTAAATGGAGAAAAGTAGTCACTGTGCTGTTTGGTTTCATTGTGTGCACAACGCTGAACAAGGACCAGAGTAAAGTAGTCACTGTGCTGTTTGGTATCATTGTGTGAACCACACTGAACATGGACCAGAGTAAAGTAGTCACTGTGCTGTTCGGTATCATTGTGCACCACACTGAACATGGACCAGAGTAAAGTAGTCACTAAGCTGTTTGGTATCATTGTGTGTCACACTGACCATGGACCAGAGTAAAGTAGTCACTGTGCTGTTTGGTATCATTGTGTGCACCACACTGAACATGGACCAGAGTAAAGTAGTCACTGTGCTGTTCGGTATCATTGTGCACCACACTGAACATGGACCAGAGTAAAGTAGTCACTGTGCTGTTTGGTATCATTGTGTGTCACACTGAACATGGACCAGAGTAAAGTAGTCACTGTGCTGTTTGGTATCATTGTGTGCACCACACTGAACATGGTGCTGTTTGGTATCACCAGAGTAAAGTAGTCACTGTGCTGTTTGGTATCATTGTGGTCACACTGAACATGGACCAGAGTAAAGTAGTCACTGTGCTGTTTGGTATCATTGTGTGCACCACACTGAACATGGACCAGAGTAAAGTAGTCACTGTGCTGTTCGGTATCATTGTGTGCCACACTGACCATGGACCAGAGTAAAGTAGTCACTGTGCTGTTTGGTATCATTGTGTGCCACACTGAACATGGACCAGAGTAAAGTAGTCACTGTGCTGTTTGGTATCATTGTGTGTCACACTGAACATGGACCAGAGTAAAGTAGTCACTGTGCTGTTTGGTATCATTGTGTGCACCACACTGAACATGGACCAGAGTAAAGTAGTCACTGTGCTGTTTGGTATCATTGTGTTCACCACACTGAACATGGACCAGAGTAAAGTAGTCACTGTGCTGTTCGGTATCATTGTGTGCACCACGCTGAACATGGACCAGAGTAAAGTAGTCACTGTGCTGTTTAGTATCATTGTGTGTCACACTGACCATGGACCAGAGTAAAGTAGTCACTAAGCTGTTTGGTATCATTGTGTGTCACACTGACCATGGACCAGAGTAAAGTAGTCACTGTGCTGTTTGGTATCATTGTGTGTTGCACCACACTGACCATGGACCAGAGTAAAGTAGTCACTGTGCTGTTTGGTATCATTGTGTGTCACACTGAACATGGACCAGAGTAAAGTAGTCACTGTGCTGTTTGGTATCATTGTGTGTCACACTGAACATGGACCAGAGTAAAGTAGTCACTGAGCTGTTTGGTATCATTGTGTGTCACACTGAACATGGACCAGAGTAAAGTAGTCACTGTGCTGTTTGGTATCATTGTGTGTCACACTGACCATGGACCAGAGTAAAGTAGTCACTAAGTTGTTTGGTATCATTGTGTGCACCACACTGACCATGGACCAGAGTAAAGTAGTCACTGTGCTGTTTGGTATCATTGTGTGCACCACACTGAACATGGACCAGAGTAAAGTAGTCACTGTGCTGTTTGGTATCATTGTGTGCACCACACTGAACATGGACCAGAGTAAAGTAGTCACTGTGCTGTTTGGTATCATTGTGTGCCACACTGACCATGGACCAGAGTAAAGTAGTCACTGTGCTGTTTGGTATCATTGTGTGCCACACTGACCATGGACCAGAGTAAAGTAGTCACTAAGCTGTTTGGTATCATTGTGTGTCACACTGAACATGGACCAGAGTAAAGTAGTCACTGTGCTGTTTGGTATCATTGTGTGCACCACACTGAACATGGACCAGAGTAAAGTAGTCACTGTGCTGTTTGGTATCATTGTGTGCACCACACTGACCATGGACCAGAGTAAAGTAGTCACTGTGCTGTTTGGTATCATTGTGTGCACCACACTGAACATGGACCAGAGTAAAGTAGTCACTGTGCTGTTTGGTATCATTGTGTGCACCACACTGAACATGGACCAGAGTAAAGTAGTCACTGTGCTGTTTGGTATCATTGTGTGCACCACACTGACCATGGACCAGAGTAAAGTAGTCACTGTGCTGTTTGGTATCATTGTTTGCACCACACTGAACATGGACCAGAGTAAAGTAGTCACTGTGCTGTTTGGTATCATTGTGTGCACCACACTGAACATGGACCAGAGTAAAGTAGTCACTGTGCTGTTCGGTATCATTGTGTGCACCACACTGAACATGGACCAGAGTAAAGTAGTCACTGTGCTGTTTGGTATCATTGTGTGCACCACACTGACCATGGACCAGAGTAAAGTAGTCACTGTGCTGTTTGGTATCATTGTGTGCACCACACTGAACATGGACCAGAGTAAAATAGTCACTGTGCTGTTCGGTATCATTGTGTGCACCACGCTGAACATGGACCAGAGTAAAGTAGTCACTGTGCTGTTCGGTATCATTGTGTGCACCACGCTGAACATGGACCAGAGTAAAGTAGTCACTGTGCTGTTCGGTATCATTGTGTGCACCACGCTGAACATGGACCAGAGAAAGCAAAGGAGAGATTTGTCTGAGGAGATCAAAAATAAAATAACAGCCAAGCATGGTAAAGGTCAAGGCTACAGGACCACCTCCAAGCAGCTCAATGTTCCTGTGACAACAGATGCAAATACTATTAAGAAGTTTAAGGTTCATGGAACTGTAGCCAACCTCCCTGGGTGGGGCCGCAAGAGGAAAATCAACCCCAGATTGAACAGAAGGATAGTGCGAATGATAGAAAAAGAACCAAGGTCAAAGAGATACAAGCTGAACTCCAAGGTGAATGTACGTCAGTTTCTGAGCGAAAGTGGACTCCATGGAAGAAGACCCAGGAGGACTCTACTTTGAAAGAAAAACATAAAAAATCCAGACTGGAATTTGCTAAAATGCGTATTGACAAGCCACAATCCTTCTGGGAGAATGTCCTTTGGACAGATGAGTCAAAACTGAAGCTTTTTGGCAAGTCACATCAGTTCTATGTTCACAGATGGAAAAAAATGAAGCTTTCAAAGAAAAGAACACCATAACCTACAGTGAAACACGGAGGAGGCTCGGTTATGTTTAGGGGCTGCTGTGCTGCACCTGGCACAGTGTGCCTTGAATCTGTGCAGGGCACAATGAAATCTCAAGACTATCAAGGCAAAATGGAGCGAAACGTACTGCCCAGTGTCAGAAAGCTCTGTCTCAGGTCCTGCAACAGGATAATGACCCAAAACACACAGCTAAAAGCACCCAAGATAAGGATAAGAACAAAACCTTGGACTATTCTGAAGTGGCCTTCTATGAGTCCTGATCTGAATCCTATCAAACATCTATGGAAAGAGCTGAAACTTGCAGTCTGGATAAGGCACCCATCAAACCTGAGACAGCTGGAGCAGATTGCTCAGGAAGAGTGGGCCAAACTACCTGTTAACCTGTTGATGCTCTGGGGGCGCTATTTCATTTTTGGATGAAAAACGTTCCCGTTTTAAACAAGATATTTTGTCACAAAAAGATGCTCGACTATGCATATAATTGATAGCTTTCGAAAGAAAACACTCTGACGTGTCCAGAACTACCAAGATATTTGCTGTGCGTGCCCTAGAACGTGAGCTTCAGGCAAAACCAAGATGAGACGGCATCCAGGAAATGAGCAGGATTTTTGAGGCTCTGTTTTCCATTGTCTCCTTATATGGCTGTGAATGCGAGAGGAATGAGCCTGCCCTTTCTGTCATTTCCCCAAGGTGTCTGCAGCATTGTGACGTATTTGTAGGCAGATCATTGGAAGATTGACCATAAGAGACCACATTTACCAGGTGTCCGCCCGGTGTCCTGCGCCGAAATTGGTGTGCAAAAGTCAGCTGCCAGTATTTTTCCATGGGATACAGAGAGGAAAGCAAGCTTCCACGAACTGCATATCAATGAAGAGATATGTGAAAAAACACCTTGAGGATTGATTCCAAACAACGTTTGCCATGTTTCGGTCGATATTATGTAGTTAATTCGGAAAAAGTTTTACGTTGTAGGTGACTGAATTTTCGGTTCGTTTCGGTAGCCAGACGCAATGTAGAAAACGGAACGATTTCTCCTACACACAGACGCTTTCAGGAAAAACTGTGCATTTGGTATGTAACTGAGAGTCTCCTCATTGAAAACATCAGAAGCTCTTCAAAGGTAAATGATTTTATTTATTTGGTTATCTGGTTTTTGTGAAAATGTTGCGTGCTAAATGCTACTCAAAATGCTATGCTAGCTTTGCATACTCTTACACAAATTAGTCAATTTCTATGGTTCAAAAGCATATTTTGAAAATCTGAGATGACAGTGTTGTTAAGAAAAGGCTAAGCTTGAGAGCAGACGCATTATTTTCATTTTATTTGCGATTTTCAGAAATCGTTAACGTTGCATTATGCTAATGAGCCTGAGGCTTTAGTCACGATCCCGGATCCGGGATGGGGAGTTCCAAGAGGTTTTAACAGTGGTAGAAATCTCATTGAGAGCCACAGAAAATGTTTGATTGCAGTGATCACCTCTAAACGTTGTGCAACAAAATATTAGGTTAAGGGTCCCATCATTTTTGTCCATGCCATTTTCCCGGCTAGCTGTCTGAGTCGCCATGACCCCAACCAACCTCACTCCTCCCTGGACCCTTATGATCACTCGGCTACGCATGCCTCTCCTTTAGAGGTCGACCGATTAATCGGAATGGCCGATTAATTAGGGCCGATTTCAAGTTTTTATAACAATCGGAAATTGGTATTTTTGGACGCCGATTTTGCCGATTTAAAAAAAAAGAAATTTGTAGACCTTTATTTAACTAGGCAAGTCATTTAATAACACATTCTTATTGTCAATGACGGCCTAGGAACTGTGGGTTAACTGCCTTGTTCAGGGGCAGAATGGCAGATTTTCACCTTGTCAGCTCGGGGGATCCAATCTTACAACCTTACAGTTAACTAGTCCAACGCTCCAACCACCAGCCTCTCATTGCACTCCACGAGGAGACTGCCTGTTACGCGAATGCAGTAGAAGCCAAGGTAAGTTGCTAGCTAGCATGAAACTTATATTATAAAAAACAATCAAACATAATCACTAGTTATAACTACACATGGTTGATGATATTACTAGTTTATCTAGCATGTCCTGCGTTGCATATGATCGATGCAACGCTGGGGAATGATTTAACAAAAGCGCATTTGCGAAAAAAGCACAATCGACTATATACCTAACCATAAACACCAATGCCTTTCTTAAAATCAATACACAGAAGTATATATTTTTAAACCTGCATATTTAGCTAAAAGAAATTCCGGTTAGCAGGCAATGTTAACCAGGTGACATTGTGTCATTTCTCTTGCGTTCATTGCACGCAGAGTCAGGGTATATGCAACAGTTTGGGCAGCCTGGCTCATTGCGAACTAATTATGACATAACATTGAAGGTTGTGTAATGTAACAAGAATATTTAGACTGAGGGCTGCCAACTCGTTCGATAAAATACCGAACGGTTCCATATTTCACTGAAATAATAAAAGTTTTGTTTTCGAAATGATAGTTTCCGGATTCGACCATATTAATGACCAAAGGCTCGTATTACTGTGTGTTATTATGTTATAATTAAGTCTATGATTTGATAGAGCAGTCTGACTGAGCGGTGGTAGGCATCAGCAGGCTCGTAAGCATTCATTCAAACAGCACTTTCATGCATTTTGCCAGCAGCTTTTCGCAAGCACAGTGCTGTTTATGACTTCAAGCCTATCAGCTTAATGGCTGGTGTAACCGATGTGAAATGGCTAGCTAGTTAGCGGGATGCGTGCTAATTGTGTTTCAAACGTCACTCGCTCTGAGACTTGGAGTAGTTATTCCCCTTGCTCTGCAAGGAGCGATGGGAGCGATGGGTAACGTTGCTTCAAGTGTGGCTGTTGTCGATGTGTTCCTGGAGCGAGGAGAGGGACAGAAGCTATACTGTTACACTGGCAATACTATAGTGCCTATAAGAACATCCACTAGTCAAAGGTGTATGAAATACAAATGGCATAGAGAGAAATAGTCCTATAAATACTCTATTAACTACAACCTAAAACCTCTTACCTTGGAATATTGAAGTCTCATGTAAAAGGAACCACCAACATTCATATGTCCTCATGTTCTGAACCAGGAACTCAAACTCAAGCTTTTTTACATGGCACATATTGCACTTTCACTTCTCCAACACGTTGTTTTTGCATTATTTAAAGCTAATTGAACATGTTTCATTATTTATTTGAGGCTAAATTGACATATTATATTAAGTTAAAATAAGTGTTCATTCAGTATTGTTGTAATTGTCATTATTACAAATAAAATAAATAAATCGGCTGATTAATCTGTATCGTCTTTTTTGGTCCTATAAATAATCGGTATCGGTATCCACGTTGAAAAATCATAATCGGTCGACCTCTTACTGTCCTTAATGTCAATATGCCTTGTCCATTGCTGTTCTGGTTAGTGTTTATTGGCTTATTTCACTGTAGAGCCTCTAGCCCTGCTCATTATACCTTATCCAACCTTTCAGTTCCACCACCCACACATGCAATGACATCTCCTGGTTTCAATGATGTTTCTAGAGACAATATCTCTCTCATCATCACTCAATGCCTAGGTTTACCTCCACTGTATTCACATCCTACCAAACCTTTGTCTGTACATTACACCTTGAAGCTATTTTATCGCCCCCAGAAACCTGCTCCTTTTACTCTCTGTTCCAGACGTCCTAGACCACCAATTCTCATAGCTTTTAGCCGTACCTGTATCCTACTCCTCCTCTGTTCCTCTGGTGATGTAGAGGTGAATCCAGGCCCTGCAGTGCCTAGCTCCACTCCTATTCCCCAGGCACTCACTTTTGATGACATCTGTAACAGTAATAGCCTTGGTTTCATGCATGTTAACATTAGAAGCCTACTCCCTAAGTTTGTTTTATTCACTGCTTTAGCACACTCTGCCAACTCGGATGTCCTAGCCGTGTCTGAATTCTGGCTTAGGAAGACCACCATTTCACTGCACTTGCGATAACATCTGCAAAACTGCACATGCGGCCAATAAACTTTTGATTTTAAATTTGATTTTAAAATGGAAACTCACTTAGAGTTCTTAGACCAGTAATAATAGTCATTGGTACGTCCATTAAGCACCTGTGAAAAATAGTTGAAAAGAGAGAGGCTCTATTATATGCTTGTGGGCACACAGTTCTCCTGACAGCTGCTTTTTCTCAGATGAGGCCATCGCAGCGGCGCCACCGCTATCCGTACCCCGGTGTCCAGAGTCAGCTTTCAATGAACTAGGGCCAATGAGTGATATTTTTCAGGCCATTGTGTCACTAGATTGGATTTCCTTCTCTCTATAGGTCAGGGCACCGTGTGGTCTCGGGAGAACGGCACGGGGCTGGAATGTGGTGCTTGGCCTTCAAAGGGAGCCGTTCCCCACAGACCTCACCAGGGGAGTTCGCTAATCGCTCAGAACTCTTCTACAAATGAGGCACCACATGATTTTGCTGACACACATAAAACAAAGTGGGCACCATGTATATGGTAATTCATCAATCGTTCAACTTGTGTAGATATTACAGGCCTGCAGTAATCATGGGCTGGTGTACATCGATGGGGTCATCTTAGACCGTGCACATCTGACTGGTTAAAGGAGAATGGGGAACAAAATAGGCTGTAAAGCTATAGATGAATCTTGTATATTGACATATCCACATGTACATTAAGATCCTGATGTAGGCTATATTGGATCTGCTAAGCCAGCAGTTTTGTCCCATGGGCGTAGAGATGAAAGTGATATTGAGATACGGTGCCAGTGAAAGTTTTGTAATGCTGGCACATTTTAATGCCGCTAAATTAGAAACATTTCCCTTCCAATTAAATCAACTAGAGAAAGAACATCTATTTTGTTATTAGGTCTATCAACAGTGAAATGCCCTTTGATGACTTCTACGTGAGGACTGGGTTCATAGCTGGGAATATACAGTATGCCATTGGTCAGGCTAGGTTCATAGCTGGGAATATACGGTATGCCATTGGTCATGCTGGGTTCATAGCTGGGTATATACAGTATGCCATTGGTTGGGCTGGGTTCATAGCTGGGAATATACAGTATGTCATTGGTCGGGCTGAGTTCATAGCTGGGAATATACAGCATGTCATTGGTCGGGCTGAGTTCATAGCAGGGAATATACAGTATGCCATTGGTCGGGCTGAGTTCATAGCAGGGAATATACAGTATGTCATTGGTCGGGCTTTGTTCATAGCAGCGAATATACAGTATGCCATTGGTCGGGCTGAGTTCATAGCTGGGAATATACAGTATGTCATTGGTCGGGCTGAGTTCATAGCAGGGAATAAACAGTATGTCATTGGTCGGGCTGAGTTCATAGCTGGGAATATACAGTATGCCATTGGTCGGGCTGAGTTCATAGCAGGGAATATACAGTATGCCATTGGTTGGGCTGAGTTCATAGCAGGGAATATACAGTATGTCATTGGTCGGGCTGAGTTCATAGCAGGGAATATACAGTATGTCATTGGTCGGGCTGAGTTCATAGCAGGGAATATACAGTATGCCATTGGTCGGGCTGAGTTCATAGCAGGGAATATACAGTATGCCATTGGTCGGGCTGAGTTCATAGCAGGGAATATACAGTATGCCATTGGTCGGGCTGAGTTCATAGCAGGGAATATACAGTATGCCATTGGTCGGGCTGAGTTCATAGCAGGGAATATACAGTATGTCATTGGTCGGGCTGAGTTCATAGCTGGGAATATACAGCATGTCATTGGTCGGGCTGAATATATACAGTATGCCATTGGTTTCATAGCAGGGAATATACAGTATGTCATTGGTCGGGCTGAGTTCATAGCTGGGAATATACAGCATGTCATTGGTCGGGCTGAGTTCATAGCAGGGAATATACAGTATGTCATTGGTCGGGCTGAGTTCATAGCAGGGAATATACAGTATGTCATTGGTCGGGCTGAGTTCATAGCTGGGAATATACAGTATGTCATTGGTCGGGCTGAGTTCATAGCAGGGAATATACAGTAATGCCTTTGGTCGGGCTTTGTTCATAGCAGGGAATATACAGTATGTCATTGGTTGGGCTGAGTTCATAGCTGGGAATATACAGTATGCCATTGGTCGGGCTGAGTTCATAGCAGGGAATATACAGTATGCCATTGGTCGGGCTGAGTTCATAGCAGGGAATATACAGTATGTCATTGGTCGGGCTTTGTTCATAGCAGCGAATATACAGTATGCCATTGGTCGGGCTGAGTTCATAGCAGGGAATATACAGTATGTCATTGGTCGGGCTGAGTTCATAGCTGGGAATATACAGTATGCCATTGGTCGGGCTGAGTTCATAGCAGGGAATATACAGTATGCCATTGGTCGGGCTGAGTTCATAGCAGGGAATATACAGTATGCCATTGGTCGGGCTGAGTTCATAGCAGGGAATATACAGTATGCCATTGGTATGGGAATATACAGTATGCCATTGGTCGGGCTGAGTTCATAGCAGGGAATATACAGTATGCCATTGGTCGGGCTGAGTTCATAGCAGGGAATATACAGTATGCCATTGGTCGGGCTGAGTTCATAGCAGGGAATATACAGTATGCCATTGGTCGGGCTGAGTTCATAGCAGGGAATATACAGTATGCCATTGGTCGGGCTGAGTTCATAGCAGGGAATATACAGTATGCCATTGGTCGGGCTGAGTTCATAGGAGGGAATATACAGTATGCCATTGGTCGGGCTGAGTTCATAGTTCAGTATGCCATTGGTCGGGCTGAGTTCATAGCAGGGAATATACAGTATGCCATTGGTCGGGCTGAGTTCATAGCAGGGAATATACAGTATGCCGGGGTTTGGCAACAGGCGGCCAGCGGACCAAATCCATCCTGGAAGTGTTTTTTGTGGGGTAAAAAAAGACTGCAAAATCACCAGGAAATCAGCAAAAAACATTCCACAAATAAAATAAAAAACTGATATACAGTATGTTATTGTGTCTCAATGTAATCAAGGTATGACATTGTTATTATTTTCAAATACAATCACATTTTTGGCTTTAGTTGTGTTCAATTTGCAGTGTGTCATTTATTACATTTATGTTCCAGCCCGCTAACCTTCCGCTCCGAAATCGCCGCAAGGCTGAATCTACTGTAGATAGTTGTCATTCTCTGACAGAGATCAAAGACTTGATATCTGCCCACAATGTAATAAAAATGATGACATCTGTTGCAAAAACAAACCCTATAATGTTCAGACAGATTCCAGGTGGATGTTATCGGTAGAACAATCTGTCCACTGTGTTTTGATACTGTTTCAGTTGGTTAGAGGAACAATGTAACTACTGCAGCTTAACCACAAGCTCCTGCTCTACCTGATGGAGGTGCTTTAAGCAAAGAGCAACTGCTCTGCTGTGCTATGTAGTTGTGCCCGAGGAACTAGCGTGACTGCTTTTGAAAAGATGCATTTGCATTCCGCCTCACTGTTTATCCTTTTCATATTATTCCTCTTTATTTCTTAAAACAATAAATATATGGGGTGAAAATGATGCAGCAAGCTCGAAGGAGAATACGTTCCTCACTTGGGAGAAAGACACAGCCCTGAAGAATACTAAAGAGTCCAGGTTTGGTTTCCCGCCTCTCAGAACAAAGGGTACATTTTCCATCAAAGAGCAACAGAAACTGCTGGCATAAATATGTCTCCTAGTTTGTGTGCTGAGGCCAGAGGTGGCTACGCCAAGGGACGTGTTCAAACTGCAGAACGCTAGTTTAGCCTTTTACGAACGGTCACAAAGAAAATCTTACTTTTCAACTCACAAAGAATGTTTTGGCAACCACATCAATAGCTTACACTTAAGATTGAGTGGGGAAAAAAATACAAGTCTGTAAGGATCCAAATATTGCCCAAGGAACAACAAAGCATATAACGGGATTACTACTTTGGAAGGTATTAAAGTGGCTGTTCCACTGGATGTCAGAAGGTGAATTCACCGATTTGTAAGTCGCTCTGGATAAGAGCGTCTGCTAAATGACTTAAATGTAATGTAAATGTATTTGAAGGTATACTCTGGGACTTTAACAAGAGTTCTACTTAATTATATTACTCCAATATTAGTTTTTATTTAACCTTTTTTTAACGAGGCAAGTCAGTTAAGAACAAATTCTTATTTAAAATGACAGCCTACACCCCTGGCCAAACCCTCCCCTAAACCAGACGACGGTGGACCAATTGTGCGCCACCCTATGGGACTCCTGATCACGTCCGATTGTGACACAGCCCGGGAACAAACCAGGTTCTGTAGTGACGCCTCTAGCACTGCAATGCAGTGCCTTTGACCCCTGTGCCACACCGGAGGCAAAGTCAATTTTAAAGTCATTTGTCACACATCACTTAAAGTTAGTGTTTGTGATAAGGCCAATCTTTACTTTCAGTACATCCAAGGGCCTTTGGGCCAAGTGAAACAGAACATGGCTCTGGACTACCATGACCTAATTCTCCATCTAGTTCCCAAGTGACCTCCTGTCCTGTACTAGAGTGTGAGGGGAATGGGGACACACCTCAAAGGTAACTCAGAGTTACAGGGACTTTATCATAGTAAAATGTGTGCTGTGTCAGAGGGCACTGACTGCCATTTTCTTTCACAGAAGAATACCACTCAGTCTGCAAGAGGAAATGAGTCAACGGATGTCTTCATTATTCTGAATAGAACCTTTCCCATTAGGCACTGTGTTGTTGTTTCACCAGTGGGAGGGCCTGGTGACCTAATAAAACTTTGGTGGGTACGTATATTTGTCCTGTTTCACACATGTACATGTGTATATTAATGTGTGAATTGGAAATGTGTTTTTTGCATTTCCCGACTCTCTCTGAGACATCCTCGGAGAGCGGGGTCACGGCCAGGGTCTGCCATTATCAACGGTGACCCCGGAGAAATTAGGGTTAAGTGCCTGGCTCAATTACTGGCCCAATGCTCTAACCGCTAGGCTAACTGCCGCCCACCACCAGACGTCACAGCTACGTACTGTACATATGTGAAATACCCGTGCATCTGTTGTCCCTTTCAAAATCACTGATCTGGGTGAAACAAGGTCATTCATCCTCGCAACTTTGCCCACCATAGCCCCACCTTGGGATTATTTGTGTATTAGTATTGTACTGTTAGACACTGCTGAAAACAAGCATTTTGCTGCACCTGCTTTAACATCTGCTAATATGTGTATGCAACAAATAAACGTTGATTTGATCTGGATTTAGCAGTAAAGTCTGAGTCAAACACACTTTCAGTAACCAAGGTTGGATATGACAAAAAGTTTAACAGCACCTTCATTATGATCCATTCTAGATGTTCATAACTCTAGCCCATTCATAATGTATTATGCAGACTTCAGCACTCTTCATTACTCATACCTCATAACAGCCGACGTGGAGTAATGTAAGAATTAGATTTAATTTTTAATCAGTGCAATACTGCCTGGCAGTCTCTCTCTCAGTTCCGATTTCATTAGACGGATCTTCAAGAACATTCTTTATTGACAAAAATATTACCGGATCCAAGTCAGACTGTCTCTGCATCGTCATCTAGGCTAGATTAAACAATCCTTGTCCAGAGTACAATAATATACCAGCCAGGGTCTTAATAGTTCTTTGCAATCATGCCAGTAATTCACATCTTTTACATAATGCTATATACTTCTGAAACACACCCACATTGACCCAAACCGTAACCAATTGTAATACAGTTCTGATTTCATTTTAGGCTCAGAGCACTTTAATAAAGCTGTCAGATCTAGTCTACATACTCTCATGTTGAGAACTTTGGAGAACTTGCAAATCAAGATCGGACGAAAATATAGGAACTACAACAATTGCCTGAATATCAGGATAATTGGTCAGTTTTCTACAAATTTTGTGCTGCTTTTAGCTCTGCACTGAAGACCTAATGTTATTCAACCTTCACAGGATGCTTCATCAAGATCCACCATGAAGCCAGATTAACACATACATTATGAACCTCAGAAGAAGGGGCAAAGGGAATTTAGTTTATGCTGTGAGATAAGCCTTAGGAAGAAAAAATGCCTGTATGTTCCAGAAGAACATGATTAATGCATAGCTCATTTATCCTTCTCTGAAGTGTGAAATTGCAAATGTATCTAAAGTAAACACGGTGGAAATATAATTTTTGCATAGCTAACTCCAGTCCGTATCTGTCTCTTTTTCATAGGCATGGCTTTTGGACATGCCATGATCCATTCTTTGTGAATCCCACTGGTTTGCCCCGGTGCCATGCAGCACAGAAGGTGCTCATCTTTAGAAGCTGGAGCATAATCAGGGCTCGGGAAGATGATGAGATGCCAATTAACATCCTGTCGGGCGCCTCTCCAATTTATAATGGAATGGGAAGCAGCTGCAGCTCCCTGTACCGAGAAGGGCGGCGATTGAAAATGGATGGGTAGTTTGGCTATAAGGGTCTACATTGGTAGAGGAGAGTTGTGCGTGCGTGCGAGTGTGCGTGTGTGTGTATGGCAATGAGAGCAATGAAAGCACATCTTACCCTTCTAACCCCACAGAAGCAAAATGCATCAAAGCTTATCAAGTTTATTATGTATGTGTCAAATGAGATAATTTGCATGATCTAGTGATTAAGACCTTTTGAAATAATCTGCAGCAAAAATGTAAATGTCAGAGAGTCAAATATTTAACTTGTTCTGAAGAATAATTGCCTTCATGAAGCAGCGCTAAATTGTATCATCGCTGGCAGTGGAAAACGAGAGAAAGACACGGGATCATAGCCACACGGCCAGAGGAACCGCTGTGACACGGGATCATAGCCACACGGCCAGAGGAACCGCTGTGACACGGGATCATAGCCACACGGCCAGAGGAACCGCTGTGACACGGGATCATAGCCACACGGCCAGAGGAACCGCTGTGACACGGGCCACACGGCCAGAGGAACCGCTCACGGGATCATAGCCACACGGCCAGAGGAACCGCTGTGACACGGGATCATAGCCACACGGCCAGAGGAACCAGCTGTGACACGGGATCATAGCCACACGGCCAGAGGACGGTGACACGGGATCATAGCCAGAGGAACCGCTGTGACACGGGATCATAGCCACACGGCCAGAGGAACCGCTGTGACACGGGATCATAGCCACACGGCCAGAGGAACCGCTGTGACACGGGATCATAGCCACACGGCCAGAGGAACCGCTGGCCATCATAGCCACACGGCCAGAGGAACCGCTGTGACACGGGATCATAGCCACGGCCAGAGGAACCGCTGTGACACGGCCAGAGGAACCGCTGTGACACGGGATCATAGCCACACGGCCAGAGGAACCGCTGTGACACGGGATCATAGCCACACGGCCAGAGGAACCGCTGTGACACGGGATCATAGCCACACGGCCAGAGGAACCGCTGTGACACGGGATCATAGCCACACGGCCAGAGGAACCGCTGTGACACGGGATCATAGCCACACGGCCAGAGGAACCGCTCATAGCCACACGGCCAGAGGAACAGCTGTGACACGGGATCATAGCCACACGGCCAGAGGAACCGCTGTGACACGGGATCATAGCCACACGGCCAGAGGAACCGCTGTGACACGGGATCATAGCCACACGGCCAGAGGAACCGCTGTCATAGCCACACGGCCAGAGGAACCGCTGTGACACGGGATCATAGCCACACGGCCAGAGGAACCGCTGTGACACGGGATCATAGCCACACGGCCAGAGGAACCGCTGTGACACGGGATCATAGCCACACGGCCAGAGGAACCGCTGTCATAGACACGGGATCATAGCCACAAGGCCAGAGGAACCGCTGTGACACGGGATCATAGCCACACGGCCAGAGGAACCGCTGTGACACGGGATCATAGCCACACGGCCAGAGGAACCGCTGTGACACGGGATCATAGCCACACGGCCAGAGGAACCGCTGTGACACGGGATCATAGCCACACGGCCAGAGGAACAGCTGTGACACGGGATCATAGCCACACGGCCAGAGGAACAGCTTGAACAGGTGAAACAAATGAGCACATTTTGTGCTTTCCAAACTAACCTTAAACTCTAGAAACTAATCGTTACAGATTCCTCTGATCTTTGGCCCGTCTTTCTTTCCGCCAAATGATTTATTCATTGCTAATTTGCTCACTCATTTTCAGTCTGGCCCTGCTGTACCTCTGAGGGCAGCTCTATCAGAGTGAAAGGATTGCATTAAGGACTCAATGTGACAATCTGTGACAGATTCCAAGAAGCACTAATTTCTAGTGAGGGCAAAGCAACTTCTAGTCAGACTAACAGTGAGTCCTCTCTCGCGGAGACAGTCCACTGGGTGTCTTACCATCACCACCACTCTCATCAAATGTACATTTTACATTTACATTTAAGTCATTTGGCAGACGCTCTTATCCAGAGCGACTTACAAATTGGTGAATTCACCTTATGACATCCAGTGGAACAGCCACTTTACAATAGTGCATCTAAATCATTTAAGGGGGGTGAGAAGGATTACTTTATCCTATCCTAGGTATTCCTTAAAGAGGTGGGGTTTCAGGTGTCTCCGGAAGGTGGTGATTGACTCCGCTGTCCTGGCGTCGTGAGGGAGTTTGTTCCACCATTGGGGGGCCAGAGCAGCGAACAGTTTTGACTGGGCTGAGCGGGAACTGTACTTCCTCAGTGGTAGGGAGGCGAGCAGGCCAGAGGTGGATGAACGCAGTGCCCTTGTTTGGGTGTAGGGCCTGATCAGAGCCTGGAGGTACTGCGGTGCCGTTCCCCTCACAGCTCCGTAGGCAAGCACCATGGTCTTGTAGCGGATGCCAGCTTCAACTGGAAGCCAGTGGAGAGAGCGGAGGAGCGGGGTGACGTGAGAGAACTTGGGAAGGTTGAACACCAGACGGGCTGCGGCGTTCTGGATGAGTTGTAGGGGTTTAATGGCACAGGCAGGGAGCCCAGCCAACAGCGAGTTGCAGTAATCCAGACGGGAGATGACAAGTGCCTGGATTAGGACCTGCGCCGCTTCCTGTGTGAGGCAGGGTCGTACTCTGCAGATGTTGTAGAGCATGAACCAACAGGAACGGGCCACCGCCGTGATGTTAGTTGAGAACGACAGGGTGTTGTCCAGGATCATGCCAAGGTTCTTAGCGCTCTGGGAGGAGGACACAATGGAGTTGTCAACCGTGATGGCGAGATCATGGAACGGGCAGTCCTTCCCTGGGAGGAAGAGCAGCTCCGTCTTGCCGAGGTTCAGCTTGAGGTGGTGATCCGTCATCCACACTGATATGTCTGCCAGACATGCAGAGATGCGATTCGCCACCTGGTCATCAGAAGGGGGAAAGGAGAAGATTAATTGTGTGTCGTCTGCATAGCAATGATAGGAGAGACCATGTGAGGTTATGACAGAGCCAAGTGACTTGGTGTATAGCGAGAATAGGAGAGGGCCTAGAACAGAGCCCTGGGGGACACCAGTGGTGAGAGCGCGTGGCGAGGAGACAGATTCTCGCCACGCCACCTGGTAGGAGCGACCTGTCAGGTAGGACGCAATCCAAGCGTGGGCCGCGCCGGAGATGCCCAACTCAGAGAGGGTGGAGAGGAGGATCTGATGGTTCAGAGTATCGAAGGCAGCCGATAGGTCTAGAAGGATGAGAGCAGAGGAGAGAGAGTTAGCTTTAGCAGTGCGGAGCGCCTCCGTGATACAGAGAAGAGCAGTCTCAGTTGAATGACTAGTTTTGAAACCTGACTGATTTGGATCAGGAAGGTCATTCTGAGAGAGATAGCGGGAGAGCTGGCCAAGGACGGCACGTTCAAGAGTTTTGGAGAGAAAAGAAAGAAGGGATACTGGTCTGTAGTTGTTGACATTGGGGGATCGAGTGTAGGTTTTTTCAGAAGGGGTGCAACTCTCGCTCTCTTGAAGACGGAAGGGACGGAGTTGATGAAGGGAGGTAAGGGAAAGGTCTCCGGAAATGGTCTGGAGAAGAGAGGAGGAGATAGGGTCAAGCGGGCAGGTTGTTGGGTGGCCGGCCGTCACAAGAAGCGAGATTTCATCTGGAGAGAGAGGAGAGAAAGAGGTCAGAGCACAGGGTAGGGCAGTGTGAGCAGAACCAGCGGTGTCGTTTGACTTAGCAAACGAGGATCGGATGTCGTCGACCTTCTTTTCAAAATGGTTGACGAAGTCATCTGCAGAGAGGGAGGAGGGGGGAGGGGGAGGAGGATTCAGGAGGGAGGAGAAGGTGGCAAAGAGCTTCCTAGGGTTAGAGGCAGATGCTTGGAATTTAGAGTGGTAGAAAGTGGCTTTAGCAGCAGAGACAGAGGAGGAAAATGTAGAGAGGAGGGAGTGAAAGGATGCCAGGTCCGCAGGGAGGCGAGTTTTCCTCCATTTCCGCTCGGCTGCCCGGAGCCCTGTTCTGTGAGCTCGCAATGAGTCGTCGAGCCACGGAGCGGGAGGGGAGGACCGAGCCGGCCTGGAGGATAGGGGACATAGAGAGTCAAAGGATGCAGAAAGGGAAGAGAGGAGGGTTGAGGAGGCAGAATCAGGAGATAGGTTGGAGAAGGTTTGAGCAGAGGGAAGAGATGATAGGATGGAAGAGGAGAGAGTAGCGGGGGAGAGAGAGCGAAGGTTGGGACGGCGCGATACCATCCGAGTAGGGGCAGTGTGGGAAGTGTTGGATGAGAGCGAGAGGGAAAAGGATACAAGGTAGTGGTCGGAGACTTGGAGGGGAGTTGCAATGAGGTTAGTGGAAGAACAGCATCTAGTAAAGATGAGGTCGAGCGTATTGCCTGCCTTGTGAGTAGGGGGGAAGGTGAGAGGGTGAGGTCAAAAGAGGAGAGGAGTGGAAAGAAGGAGGCAGAGAGGAATGAGTCAAAGGTAGACGTGGGGAGGTTAAAGTCGCCCAGGACTGTGAGAGGTGAGCCGTCCTCAGGAAAGGAGCTTATCAAGGCATCAAGCTCATTGATGAACTCTCCGAGGGAACCTGGAGGGCGATAAATGATAAGGATGTTAAGCTTGAAAGGGCTGGTAACTGTGACAGCATGGAATTCAAAGGAGGCGATAGACAGATGGGTAAGGGGAGAAAGAGAGAATGACCACTTGGGAGAGATGAGGATCCCGGTGCCACCACCCCGCTGACCAGAAGCTCTCGGGGTGTGCGAGAACACGTGGGCAGACGAAGAGAGAGCAGTAGGAGTAGCAGTGTTATCTGTGGTGATCCATGTTTCCGTCAGTGCCAAGAAGTCGAGGGACTGGAGGGAGGCATAGGCTGAGATGAACTCTGCCTTGTTGGCCGCAGATCGGCAGTTCCAGAGGCTACCGGAGACCTGGAACTCCACGTGGGTCGTGCGCGCTGGGACCACCAGATTAGGGTGGCCGCGGCCACGCGGTGTGGAGCGTTTGTATGGTCTGTGCAGAGAGGAGAGAACAGGGATAGATAGACACATAGTTGACAGGCTACAGAAGAGGCTACGCTAATGCAAAGGAGATTGGAATGACAAGTGGACTACACGTCTCGAATGTTCAGAAAGTTAAGCTTACGTAGCAAGAATCTTATTGACTAAAATGATTGAAATGATACAGTACTGCTGGAGTAGGCAAGCTGGTAGTAGCTGCGTTGTTGACTTTGTAGGCTAGCTGGCAGTGGCTGCGTTGTTGACACTACACTAATCAAGTCGTTCCGTCGAGTGTAATAGTTTCTACAGTGCTGCTATTCGTGGGCTAGCTGGCTAGCTAGCAGTGTTGATTACGTTACGTTACGTTAAAAGAACGACAATAGCTGGCTAGCTAACCTAGAAAATCGCTCTAGACTACACAATTGTCTTAGATACAAAGACGGCTATGTAGCTAGCTAGCTACGATCAAACAAATCAAACCGTTGTACTGTAATGAAGTGAAATGAAAATGTGATACTACCTGTGGAGCGAAGCGGAATGTTGACCGGGTTGTTGAAGTTCTATTCGTAGACGTTGGCTAGCTGTTGGCTAGCTAGCTAGCAGTATCTCCTACGTTAAGGACAACAAATAGCTGGCTAGCTAACCTCGGTAAATTAAGATAATCACTCTAAGTCTACACACTCTAAACTACACAATTATCTTGGATACGAAGACAGCAAAGACAACTATGTAGCTAGCTAACACTACACTAAACGAGTCGTTCAGTTGAGTGAATAGTTTCTACAGTGCTGGTATTCGTTAGCTAGCTGCTGGGCAGATAGCAGTGTAGACTACGTTAGGACGACGAAATACGATAGTTACGCAATTATCTTTGATACAAAGACGGCTATGTAGCTAGCTAAGAAGAAATTGCTAAGATTAGACAAATCAAACCGTTGTACTATAATGAAATGTAATGAAAATGTAATGAAAAGTTATACTACCTGCGGACGGAAGTGTAGATGCGACCACTCGCTCCAACCCGGAACCGGAAGTCGTCAAATCACACGTGTGTCAGCTACGCCCTCCGTCAGGCAGCCAAACAGCCAAAATGTCTGTACAGAGACAAAGTGGAGTCGCAATTCAATGGCCAAGACACGATACGCATGTGGCAGGAACTCCAGACAATCACGGATTATAAAGGGAAACCCATCCACGTCGAGGGAAACAGGGTGTCGTCGAAGCGACCACCACTGCTCCTGTGGACTGTGAGCGCTCGTTCTCTGTGGCTGATTTAAGACATTTAAGCAGGTTAACCCTCGCAAAGCGACCGGCCCAGACGGCCTCCCTAGCCGCGTCCTCAGAGCATGTGCAGACCAGCTGGAGTGTTTACAGACATATTCAATCTCTCCCTATCCCAGTTTGTTGTCCCCACTTGCTTCAAGATGTCCACCACTGTTCCTCTACCCAAGAAAGTGGAGGTAACTGAACTAAATGACCATCGCCCCATAGCACCCACTTATGTCATCATGAAGTGATTTGATATGCTACTTAAAGATCATATCATCTCCACCTTAACAGACACCCTAGACACACTGTGATTTGCATACCACCCCAATAGATCCACAAACGATGCAATCGCCATCGCACTGCACACTGCCCTATCCCTTCTGGACAAGATGAATACCCATGTAAGAATGCTGTGTATTGACTACAGCTCAGTCTTCAACACAATAGTACCATCCAAGCTCATAATTAAGCTTGGGGCCCTGGGTCTGAACCCTGCCCTGTGCAACTGGGTCCTTGACTTCTTGACGGGCCGCCCCCAGATGGTGAAGGTAAGCAACAACACCTCCACTTCGCGGCTCCTCAACACAGGGGCCCCACAAGGGTGTGTGCTCAACCCCCTCCTGTACTCCCTGTTCACCCTTGACTGCGTGGCCACCCAATTCTCCAACTCCATCATCAAGTGTGCAGACGACACAACAGTAGTAGGCCTGATTACCAACAATGATGTGACAGCCTACAGGGAGGAGGTCAGGGCCCTGGCGGAGTAGTGCTAGGAAAATAACCTCTTCCTCAATGTCACCAAAATGATGGAGCTGATTGTGGACTTCGGGAGACAGCAGAGGGAGCAAGTCCCCATCCACATTGACAGGGCCACAGTGGAGAAGGTGGAAAGCTTCGGCAAGCTCCGGCATATACATCTCTGACAATCTGAAATAAATCATGTTGAAGAAGATGCAACTGCGCTTCTTCAAACTCAGGAGGCTGATAAAAATTGGCTTGGCCCTTATTAAGACCGTCACAATCTTTTACAGATGCACTATTGAGAGTATCCTGCCGGGCTGTATCACCGCCTCGTACGGCAACTTCACCATCCACCAACCACAGGGCTCTCCAGAGGGTGGTGCGGTCTGCCCCCACACTGCCTGCCCTCCAGGACATCTATCGAAGGCCAAGAAGATCATCAAGGACCTCAGCCACCTGAGCCACAGCCTGTTCACCCCTCTACCACCCAGAAGGCGAGGTCAGTACAGGTGTATCAAAGCTGTGACTGAGAGACTGAAAAACAGCTTTTATCTCAAGGCCATCAGACTGTTAAATAGTCACCACTAGCAGGCCCCCACCCAGTACCCTGCCCTGAACTTTAGTCACTGTCACTTGCCAGCTACCACCCAGTTACTCTATCCTGCACCATGTACATAGTCATTGAACACTGGTCACTTTAATATTGTTTACATACTGTTTTACCTACTTCATATGTACATCCAAGATGGCGTAGCAGTAAGTCGTCCTGTCGTATCGTCTCTCTGTAAATATCGTCTCTTTTTCGTTTTAGATATTTTTCTTCGCATATCTTTAAAAACATTTTTGCTCGCTTCCAAATACTCTCCTGCAACCCGCCTCACCCAATGTAGCTACTTTTCCTAAAGTATTTATATTTACTTCGGAACCGGAACCCCTCAACTGAAGCTAGCCAGCTAACCACCTGCTATGCTAGCAGTCTTCAGCTAACCGGTCATCAGTTAACCCTTAGCTCGGAAAGCTCTCGCCAGTTCGAACAACGCAACGCTAACCAGAGCATAATGGACCTATTTATTTTTTTTAACCCCGGATTCCCACCGCAAACGGAACATCTTTCAGCTGGATCTTCACAACTAGCTATCGAGCTAAACCGCAACCCTGGTTGATTACTCCTGGCCAGCGTTTCCACCCACGTAGCTTGAAGCTAGCCTGGCCAGAGCTCCTGTGCTCATAGCATACTCCTGGGCTACAATACCCGGACCCACGACCGGTCTATTGATGTCACTGCATGAAGAGGAATAAACAGACTCACCCCATCGCGACGCCCTCCAAAGGCTAACTCTCTAGCCCTCGCTATCTCCTTGCTTGCTAATTCGGCATGCTAACTGCTAGCTTGTTTAGCCCAGGTCCACTAACTACTACCTTGTTTACCCTGGCCTGCTAATCTGTTAGCTTGTTAGCACAGGCCTGCTAATCTGTTAGCTTGTTAGCACAGGCCTGCTAACCGTCTGCATCGCCGCGTCCCAAACACGCAGTGGCCCATATGTACTTTCTATCTCTTCCCGATTTTTAATTTTTTTTTTATATACCCTCCAGAAACCTGCCTCACCCAATGTGATACGGAATCGCTATTATTTTTAAAACACACTCAAGAACCTCCAGAAGCTAACCAGCTAACTAGCTACAAGCTATTTAGTCATTGTTAGTTTTTAACCTGGATAACACTCGCCAGTCCAGCCCCCCTGCCCCCTGGACTCTGATCACTTGGCTACATAGCTGATGCACGCTGGACTGTCCATTAATCACGGTACTCCATTCTGCTTGTTTGTTTTATCTGTCGGCCCCGTTGCCTAGTCAATGCCATTTTACCTGCTGTTGTTATGCAGCTGATTAGCTGTTGTCTCACCCACTGTTTTAGCTAGCTTTCCCAGTTCAACACCTGTGATTACTGTATGCCTCGCTGTATGTCTCTCTCAATTGTCAATATGCCTTGTATACTGTTGCTCAGGTTAGTTATCATTGTTTTAGTTCACAATGGAGCCCCTTGTCCCACTCCTCATACCCCTGATACCTCCTTTGTCCCACCTCCCACATATGCGGTGACCTCACCCATTACAACCAGCATGTCCAGAGATAAAACCTCTCTCATCATCACCCAGTGCCTGGGCTCACCTCCGCCGTACCCTTACCCCACCATACCCCTGTCTGCGCATTATGCCCTGAATATATTCTACCATGCCCAGATACCTGTCCCTCTTATTCTCTGTCCTCAACGCTCTAGGCGACCAGTTTTGATAGCCTTTAGCCGCACCCTCATACTACTCCTTCTCTGTTCCGCGGGTGATGGGTGATGTGGAGGTAAACCTATGCCCTGCATGTCCCCAGGCACCCTCATTTGTTGACTTCTGTGATCGAAAAAGCCTTGGTTTCATGCATGTCAACATCAGAAGCCTTCTCCCTAAGTTTGTTTTACTCACTGCTTTAGCACACTCTGCTAACCCTGATGTCCTTGCCGTGTCTGAATCCTGGCTCAGGAAGGCCACCAAAAATTCAGAGATTTCCATACCCAACTATAACATCTTCCGTCAAGATAGAACTGCCAAAGGGGAGGAGTTGCAGTCTACTGCAGAGATAGCCTGCAAAGTAATGTCATACTTTCCAGGTCCATACCCAAACAGTTCGAACTACTAATTCTGAAAATTACTCTCTCCAGAAATAAGTCGCTCACTGTTGCCGCCTGCTACCGACCCCCTCAGCTCCCAGCTGTGCCCTGGACACCATTTGTGAATTGATTGCCCCCATCTAGCTTCAGAGTTTGTTCTGTTAGGTGACCTAAACTGGGATATGCTTAACACCCCGGCAGTCCTACAATCTAAGCTAGATGCCCTCAATCTCACACAAATCATCAAGGAACACACCAGGTACAACCCTAACTCTGTAAGCAAGGGCACCCTCATAGACGTCATCCTGACCAACTGGCCCTCCAAATACACCTCCGCTGTCTTCAATCAGGATCTCAGCGACCACTGCCTCATTGCCTGTATCCGCTACGGTGCCGCAGTCAAACGACCACCCCTCATCACTGTCAAACGCTCCCTAAAACACTTCTGTGAGCAGGCCTTTCTAATCGACCTGGCCCGGGTACCCTGGAAGGACATTGACCTCATCCCGTCAGTTGAGGATGCCTGGTCATTCTTTAAGAGTAACTTCCTCACCATTTTAAATAAGCATGCTCCGTTCAAAAAATGCAGAACTAAGAACAGATACAGCCCTTGGTTCACTCCAGACCTGACTGCCCTCGACCAGCACAAAAACATCCTGTGGCGGACTGCCCGTTCCTGTAGGTTCATGCTCTACAACATCCGCAGAGTACGACCCTGCCTCACACAGGAAGCGGCGCAGTCCTAATCCAGGCACTTGTCATCTCCCGTCTGGATTACTGCAACTCGCTGTTGGCTGGGCTCCCTGCCTGTGCCATTAAACCCCTACAACTCATCCAGAACGCCGCAGCCCGTCTGGTGTTCAACCTTCCCAAGTTCTCTCACGTCACCCCGCTCCTCCGCTCTCTCCACTGGCTTCCAGTTGAAGCTGGCATCCGCTACAAGACCATTGTGCTTGCCTACGGAGCTGTGAGGGGAACGGCACCGCAGTACCTCCAGGCTCTGATCAGGCCCTACACCCAAACAAGGGCACTGCGTTCATCCACCTCTGGCCTGCTCGCCTCCCTACCACTGAGGAAGTACAGTTCCCGCTCAGCCCAGTCAAAACTGTTCGCTGCTCTGGCCCCCCAATGGTGGAACAAACTCCCTCACGACGCCAGGACAGCGGAGTCAATCACCACCTTCCGGAGACACCTGAAACCCCACCTCTTTAAGGAATACCTAGGATAGGATAAAGTAATCCTTCTCACCCCCCCTTAAATGATTTAGATGCACTATTGTAAAGTGGCTGTTCCACTGGATGTCATAAGGTGAATTCACCAATTTGTAAGTCGCTCTGGATAAGAGCGTCTGCCAAATGACTTAAATGTAATGTAATGTAATGCAATAGCATCGAACAGTCCGCGATATGCAACTGTTCAGGGAAGTCAGGAACCAATACACGCAGTCAGTCAGGAAAGCTAAGGCCAGCTTCTTCAGGCAGAAGTTTGCATCCTGTAGCTCCAACTCCAAAAAGTTCTGGGACACTGTGAAGTCCATGGAGAACAAGAGCACCTCCTCCCAGCTGCCCACTGCACTGAGGCTAGGGAACACGGTCACCACCGACAAATACATGATTATTGAAAACTTCAACAAGCATTTCTCAATGGCTGGCCATGCCTTCCACCGGCTACTCCAACCTCGGCCAACAGCTCCGGCCCCCCCGCAGCTCCTCGCCCAAGCCTCTCCAGGTTCTCCTTTACCCAAATCCAGATAGCAGATGTTCTGAAAGAGCTCCAAAACCTGGACCCGTATAAATCAGCTGGGCTTGACAATCTGGACCCTCTATTTCTGAAACTATCCGCCGCCATTGTCGCAACCCCTATTACCAGCCTGTTCAACCTCTCTTTCATATCGTCTGAGATCCCCAAGGATTGGAAAGCTGCCGCAGTCATCCCCCTCTTCAAAGGGGGAGACACCCTGGACCCAAACTGTTACAGACCTATATCCATTCTGCCTTGCCTATCTAAGGTCTTCGAAAGCCAAGTCAACAAACAGGTCACTGACCATCTCGAATCCCACCGTACCTTCTCCGCTATGCAATCTGGTTTCCGAGCCGGTCACGGGTGCACCTCAGCCACACTCAAGGTACTAAACGACATCATAACCGCCATCGATAAAAGACAGTACTGTGCAGCCGTCTTCATCGACCTTGCCAAGGCTTTCGACTCTGTCAATCACCATATTCTTATCGGCAGACTCAGTAGCCTCGGTTTTTCGGATGACTGCCTTGCCTGGTTCACCAATTACTTTGCAGACAGAGTTCAGTGTGTCAAATCGGAGGTCATGCTGTCCGGGCCTCTGGCAGTCTCTATGGGGGTGCCACAGGGTTCAATTCTCGGGCCGACTCTTTTCTCTGTATATATCAATGATGTTGCTCTTGCTGCGGGCGATTCCCTGATCCACCTCTACGCAGACGACACCATTCTATATACTTTCGGCCCGTCATTGGACACTGTGCTATCTAACCTCCAAACGAGCTTCAATGCCATACAACACTCCTTCCGTGGCCTCTAACTGCTCTTAAACGCTAGTAAAACCAAATGCATGCTTTTCAACCGATCGATGCCTGCACCCGCATGCCCTACTAGCATCACCACACTGGATGGTTCCGACCTTGAATATGTGGACACCTATAAGTACCTAGGTGTCTGGCTAGACTGTAAACTCTCCTTCCAGACCCATATCAAACATCTCCAATCGAAAATCAAATCAAGAGTCGGATTTCTATTCCGTAACAAAGCCTCCTTCACTCACGCTGCCAAGCTTACCCTAGTAAAACTGACTATCCTACCGATCCTCGACTTCGGCGATGTCATCTACAAAATTGGTTCCAACACTCTTCTCAGCAAACTGGATGCAGTTTATCACAGTGCCATCCGTTTTGTCACTAAAGCACCTTATACTACCCACCACTGCGACTTGTATGCTCTAGTCGGCTGGCCCTCGCTACATATTCGTTGCAAGACCCACTGGCTCCAGGTCATCTACAAGGCCATGCTAGTTAAAGCTCCGCCTTATCTCAGTTCACTGGTCACGATGGCAACACCCATCCGTAGTACGCGCTCCAGCAGGTGTATCTCACTGATCATCCCTAAAGCCAACACCTCATTCGGCCGCCTTTCGTTCCAGTACTCTGCTGCCTGTGACTGGAACGAATTGCAAAAAATGCTGAAGTTGGAGACCTTTATCTCCCTCACCAACTTCAAACATCAGCTATCTGAGCAGCTAACCGATCGCTGCAGCTGTACATAATCTATTGGTAAATAGCCCACCCATTTTCACCTACCTCATCCCCACAGTTTTTATTTATTTACTTTTCTGCTCTTTTGCACACCAATATCTCTACCTGTACATGATCATCTGATCATTTATCACCCCAGTGTTAATCTGCAATATTGTAATTATTCGCCTACCTCCTCATGCCTTTTGCACACATTGTATATAGACTCCCCTTTTTTTCTACTGTGTTATTGACTTGTTAATTGTTTACTCCATGTGTAACTCTGTGTTGTCTGTTCACACTGCTATGCTTTATCTTGGCCAGGTCACAGTTGTAAATGAGAACTTGTTCTCAACTAGCCTACCTGGTTAAATAAAGGTGAAATAAAAAAATAAAAAAATAAAAATATACTGTATTCTAGTCCATGTATATACTGTATTCTAGTATTCTAGTCAATATCTTATCTAACTATTGCTGTACACACAGTACAGCGATACATATACATATTCTAACAATACACTGTCCATATTGTCTATACACCCCATCACATATACTTCCAGTCAAAGGTTGGCACACCAACTAACTCAAGGGTTTTTCTTAATTTGTATTATTTTATACATTGTAGAAAAATATGAAGAAAACTATGAAATAACATGTAGTAACCAAAAAAAGTGCTAAACAAATCCAAATATAAGTAGCCACCCTTTGCCTTGACAGCTTTGCACACTCTTGGCAACCAGCTTCACCTGGAACAGTCTTGAAGGAGTTTCCTTCACTCTGCAGTCCAACTCATCCCAAACCATCTCAATTGGGTTGAGGTCGGGTGATTGTGGAGGCCAGGTCATCTGCTGCAGTACTCCATCACTCTCCTTCTTTGTCAAATAGCACTTACACAGCCTGGAGGTGTGCTGGGTCATCGTCCTGTTGAAAAACAAATGATAGTCCCACTACGCGCAAACTTGATGGTATGGCGTAAATTCATTAAATTCATAAATTCATTAAAAATCCTACAATGTGATTTTCTGGATATTTTTTCTTCTCATTTTGTCTGTCAAAGTTGAAGTGTACCTATGATGAAAATTACAGGCCTCTCTCATCTTTTTAAGTGGGAGAACTTGCACAATTGGTGGCTGACTAAATATTTTTTTGCCCCACTGTATATTCCAGGTGACTACTTCATGAAGCTGGTTGAGAAAATGGAAAGAGTGTGCAAAGCTCTCATCAAGGTACCTACTTTCGAGAACCTCAAATATAAAATATATTTTGATTTGTTTAACAATTTTTTGGGTTAGTGCATGATTCCATGTGTTATATCATAGTTTTGATGTCTTCACTATTATTCTACAATGTAGAAAATAGTAGGAATAAAGAAAAACTCTGAAATGAGTTTGTCCAAACCTTTGACTGGTACTGTACACAGTGCATTCGGAAAGTGTTCAGAACCTTTGACTTTTCCCACTTTTTGTTACGTTACAGCCTTAATCTATAATGGATTCAACAAAAAAACATCCTCCGCAATCTACACACAATACCCCATAATGACAAAGCAAAAACAGATTTTTAGACATTTTTTGAAATGTATTAAATGAAAAAGAACAGAAATACCGTATTTACATAAGTATTAAGACTCTTTGCTATGAAACTCAAAATTCAGCTCAGGTGCATCCTTTTTCCATTGATCATCCTTGAGATGTTTCTACAACTTGATAGGTTTCCACCTGTGGTACAATAAATTGATTGTACCTGATATGTAAAGGCACACAACTGTCTATATATATATATATATATATATATATATATTGGTAGTTGTTAGTTAAAGTTTACATACACTTAAGTACATACTGTAGTTTTGGCAAATCAGTTAGGACATCTACATTGTGCATGACACAAGATATTTTACAACAATTGTTTACAAACAGATTATTTCACTTACAATTCACAATTCCAGTGGGTCAGAAGTTAACATACACTAAGTTGACTGTGCCTTTAAACAGCTTGGAAAATTCCACAAAATGATGTCATGGCTTTAAAAGCTTCTGATTGGCTAATTGACATCATTTGAGTCAACTGGAGGTGTACCTGTGGATGTATTTCAAGGTCTACCTTCAAACTCACTGCCTCTTTGCTTGACATCATGGGAAAATCAAAATATATCAGCCAAGACCTCAGAAAAAAATGTATACCTCCACAAATCTGGTTCATCCTTAGGAGCAATTTCCAAACGCCTGAAGGTACCACGTTCATCTGTACAAACAATAGTACGCAAGTATAAACACCATTGGACCACGCAGCCATCATACCACTCAGGAAGCAGACGTGTTCTGTCTCCTAGAGATGAACGTACTAATGTGTGAGAAGTGCAAATCAATCCCAGAACAACAGCAAAGGACCTTGTGAAGATACTGGAGGAAACAGGTACAAAAGTATCAATATGCACAGTAAAACGAGTCCTATATCGACATAATCTGAAAGGCCGATCAGCAAGGAAGAAGCCACTGCTCCAAAACCGCCATAAAAAAGCAAGACTACGGCTTGCAACGGCACATGGGGACAAATATCGTACTTTTTGGGGAAATGTCTTCTGGTCTGATGAAACAAAAATAGAACTGTTGGGGCATAATGACCATTGTTATGTTAAGAGGAAAAAGGGGGAGGCTTGCAAGCTGCAGGAGCTTGCTGCAGGAGGGACTGGTGCACTTCACAAAATAGATCATGAGGTAGGAAAATTATGTGTATATATTGAAGCCACATCTCAAGACATCAGTCAGGAAGTTAAAGCTTGGTCGCAAATGGGGTCTTCCAAATGGACAAGGACCCCAAGCATACATCCAAAGTTGTGGCAAAATGGCTTAAGGACAACAAAGTCAAGATATTGGAGTAGGCATCACAAAGCCCTAACCTCAATCCCATAGAAAACTTGTGGGCAGAACTGAAAAAGCGTGTGCGAGCAAGGAGGCCTACAAACCAGACTCAGTTACACCAGCTCTGTCAGGAGGAATGGGTCAAAATTCACCCAACGTATTGTGGGAAGCTTGTGGAAGGCTACCCGAAATGTTTGACCCAAGTTAAACAACTTAAAGGCAATGTTAACAAATACTAATTGAGTGTATGTAAACTTCTGACCCACTGGGAATGTGATGAAAGAAATAAAAGCTGAAATAAATAAATAAAAATTACTAGGATTAAATGTCAGGAATTGTGAAAAACTGAGATTGAATGTATTTGGCTAAGGTGTGTGTAAACTTCCGACTTCAACTGTATATAAGGTCCCACAGTTGACAGTGCATGTCAGAGCAAGAACCAAGCCATGAGGTCAAAATAATTGTCCGTAGAGCTCTGAGACAGGATTGTGTCGAGGCACAGATCTGGGGACGGGTAGCAAAACATTTCTGCAGCATTGAAGGTCCCCAAGAACACAGTGGCCTCCATCATTCTTAATTGGAAGAAGATTGGAACCACCAAGACTCTTCCTAGAGCTGGTCGCCCGGCCAAACTGAGCAATTGGGGAGAAGGGCCTTGGTCAAGAACCCGATGGTCACTCTGACAGAGCTCTAGAGTTCGTCTGCGCAGATGGGAGAACCTTCCAGAAGGAAGGTTATTTTCCTGAACATTATCCCGTTTATACCATAGCTATAATTGAGCACATTTGTCACAAAAAAATGTGTTCATCCACTGAAGTTGCTTGAACGTTTACTAGATAGCTACAGTAGCTGCCTTGGTAACCAAACAAACAGACTTGCTAGTTTAACTAACCAAACCGTCAGTCCTAGCTTGCTATTGTGAAAATCGAATTCAACAATGCTAATAATTTTTTCAATTCGACTTTCGCTTTCAAAAGCAGCTCAAACACAGAACATGTAAGAATAAACTATATAGACATGTAATTCTACAGTGCTGATATGGTAGCAGTCAGTATTAAATAGAACATTGCGGTGCTGCCTGACTTTGGGGTGAAACCTCTTCAGATTACCTCAACAAATTGACAACTAGAAAGCCAAAAGTCTGCAAGGCTGTGATTGCTGCAAATGGAGGATTCTTTGACGAAAGCAAAGTTTGAAGGATACAATTATTATTTCAATTAAAAACCATGAATCAAAACCTTGTCAACGTCTTGACTATATTTCCTATTCATTTTGCAACTCATTTCATAAATGTTTTCATGGAAAACAAGGACATTTCTAAGTGACCCCAAACTTTTCAATGGTAAAGTTAGCGCTGTCATGAGAAGGGGCATGAGGAAAGCCATATAATATTACATTTGTCTAGTGAGAACGCTTGGCAGCAATGTTGAAAAGTAATATTTAGACAAGTACTTTTCTACGCGCCCAGGCTCTGTCGTAACCGGCCGCAATCAGGCTCTGTCGTAACCGGCCGCGACCAGGCTCTGTCGTAACCGGCCGCGACCAGGCTCTGTCGTAACCGGCCGCGACCAGGCTCTGTCGTAACCGGCCGCGCCCAGGCTCTGTCGTAACCGGCCGCGACCAGGCTCTGTCGTAACCGGCCGCGCCCAGGCTCTGTCGTAACCGGCCGCGACCAGGCTCTGTCATAACCGGCCGCGACCAGGCTCTGTCGTAACCGGCCGCGACCAGGCTCTGTCGTAACCGGCCGCGACCAGGCTCTGTCGTAACCGGCCGCGACCGGGAGGTACGTGGGGTGACGCACAATTGGCCTAGCGTCGTCCGGGTTAGGGAGGGTATGGCCGGTAGGGATATCCTTGTCTCATCGCACCAGGCTCTGTGGCAGGCCGGGCGCGCGAACCAAGGCTCTGCCAGGTGCACGGTGTTTCCTCTGACACATTGGTGCGGTTGGCTTGCTGGTTGGATGCGCGCTGTGTTAAGTAGTAGTGCGGCTTGGTTGGATTGTGTATCGGAGGATGCATGACTTTCAACCTTCGTCGTCGTCCGGGTTGTAGGGAGACAAGATAGTAGCTACTAAACAATTGGATACCACGTTGGGGAGAAAAAGGGGTATTTAAAAATCCTTGTCTCATCGCACACAAAGCGTACTTTTCTTAAGTGTAGATTTGTAATGGCCGGGCGACAGTTGTGTGAGCCAATTGGGTAATCAAGGCAACCACAGACTGTTTTCCCCAGGTCTTCCTGCACGGTGTTTCCTCTGTACCACATTGGACACATTGGTGCGGTTGGCTTGCTGGTTGGATGCGCGACTGTGTTCCATTATCGACAGAATACCAGCTGACTGGTGTTTTGTTGGATTTTAATGAAGCTGCGGAGGACTGCATGATCTGTTTCTCAAACTAGACACTCTAATGTACTTGTCTTCTTGCTCAGTTGTGCACTGGGGCCTCACACTCCTCTTTCTATTCTGGTTAGAGTCAGTTTGTGCTGTTCCGTGAAGGGATAGTACACAGCTTTGTGTGAGATCTTCAGTTTTCTAATGATCAATTAACCTTTAAAAATGATAAACTTGGATTAGCTAACACAAATGGGGGAACACATGAGTGATGTGATGGTTGCTGATAATGGGCCTCTAAAAAATGTAGATATTCCATAAAAATCTGCCGTTTCTAGCTACAATAGTAATTTACAACATTAACCTTTCTAGGGCAGATTTGCTAAACCCCTCGGCATTCCACTAAAACACGCGTGAAATTCAAAAATATTTTGGGGAAATATGTAACTTTCACACATTAACAAGTCCAATACAGCAAATGAAAGATACTTCTTGTTAATCTACCCATCCCGATTTCAAAAAGGCTTTACAGGAAAACACAACATATGATTATGTTAGGTCATAGCCAAGTCAAAAAAACACACAGCCATTTTCCAGCCAAAGATAGAGTCACAAAAAGCAGAAATATAGATCAAATGAATCACTAACGGATGATCTTCATCAGATGACACTCATAGGACATCATGTTGCACAATACATGTATGTTTTGCTCAATAATGTGCATATTTATATCTAAAAATCTCAGTTTACATTGGTGCGTTACAGTAATGTTTTGATTCCAAAACATCCGGTGATTTTGTTTGCAGAAATACTTATAATAAACATTGATAAAAGCTACAAGTGTTATTAACAGAATTAAAGATAGACTTCTGCTTAATGCAACCGCTGTATCATATTTTTTTTAAACTTCACAGAAAAAGCATAATCTGAGAACAGCGCTCAGAGCCCAATCCAGCCAAAGAAATATCCGCCATGTTGGAGTCAACAGAAATGAGAAATAACACTAACTTTTGACTTACCTTTGATGATCTTCATCAGAAGGCACGCACAGGAATCCCAGTTCGACAATAAATGACTGATTTGTTCCATAAGGTCATCATTTATGTCCAAATAGACACTTGTTGTTAGCGTGTTCAGCCCAGTAATCACTCTTCGTGAGGCGCGAGCACTTTGTCCAGACAAAAACTTGAAAAGTTCCGTTACAGGTCGTAGAAACAAGTCAAACAATGTATGGAATCATTCTTTAGGATGTTTTTAACATAAATCATCAATAAGGTTCCAACCGGAGAATTTCATTGTCTGAAGAAAAGCACTGGAACGAGAGCTAACTCTGTCGGGAGCGCGCATCACGAGCCTGAGACACTCTGTCAGACCCATGACTCATTTAGCTCCCATTCCCCCTCCTTTATAGCAGAAGCCTGAAACAAGTTTCTAAAGACGGTCGAGGTCTAGTGGAAGCCGTAGGAAGTGCACCTTGACCCCATAGACACTGTGTATTCGGTAGGCCAAGCTTTGAAAAACTACAAACCTCAGATTTCCCACTTCCTGGTTGGATTTTTCTCAGGTTTTCGCCTGCCATATGAGTTCTGTTATTCTAACAGACATGATTCAAACAGTTTTAGAAACGTCAGCGTGTTTTCTATCCAATACTAATATTAATATGCATATATTAGCATCTGGGACAGAGTAGGAGGCAGTTCACTCTGGGCACGCTATTCATCCAAAAGTGAAAATGTTGCCCCCTATCCCAAAAAGGTTTTAACAATGTCTATAATGTATTTCAAATCACATCAAACGTTATTAGTCACATGCGCCGAATACAACAGGTGTGGACCTTACAGTGAAATGCTTACTTACGAGCCACTAAACGACAGTGCAATTTCAAAAAATACAGATAAGTATAAAAGACAAAAATAAAAAGTAATTAAAGAGCAGCAGTAAAAAATAATAATAAATACAGGGAGGTGCCGGTACAGAGTCAATGTGCAGGGGCACCGGTTAGTCTAGGTAGTATGTACATGGAGGTAGAGTTCATTAAAGTGACTATGCATAGATGACAACAGAGAGTGGCAGTGGTGTGGGGGGGACGCGAATAGTCTGGGTAGCCATTTGACTAGATGTTCATTGGTCTTATGGCTTGGGGGTAGAAGCTTAGAAGCCTCTTGGACCTAGACTTGGCACTCCGTTACCGCTTGCCTTGTGGTAGTAGAGAGAACAGTCTATGACTAGGTTGGCTGGAGTCTTTGACAATTTGTAGGGCCTTCCTCTGACACCACCTGGTATAGAGGTCCTGGATGGCACGAAGCTTTGCCCCAGTGATGTACTGGGCCGTACGCACTACCCTCTGTAGTGCCTTGCAGTCGGAGGCTGAGCAGTTGCCATATCAGGCAGTGATGAAACCAGTCGAGATGCTCTCGATGGTGCAGCTGTAGATCCCTTTGAGTGTCTGAGGACACATGCCAAATCTTTTCAGTCTTCTGAGGGGTTTTGTCGTGCCAGCTTCATAACTGTCCAGTTGCAGAGGGAGGTGTTTAGTTCCAGGGTCCTTAGCTTATTGATGAGCTTTGAGGGCACTATGGTGTTGAACGCTGAGCTGTAGTCAGTGAATAGCATTCTCACATAGGTGTTCCTTTTGTTCAGGTGGGAAAGGGCAGTGTGGAGTGCAGTAGAGATCGCATCATCTGTGGATCTGTTGGGGCTGTATGCAAATTGGAGTGGGCCTAGGGTTTCTGGGATGATGGTGTTGATGTGAGCCATGACCAGCCTTTCAAAGCACTTCATGGCTACAGACGTGAATGCTACAGGTCGGTAGTCATTTAGGCAGGTTACCTTAGTGTTCTTGGGCACAGGCACTATGGTGGTCAGCTTAAAACATGTTGGTATTACAGACTCGGACAGGGAGAGGATGAAAATGTCACTTGCTAAAGACACTTACTAGTTGGTCAGCGCATGCTCATAGTACACATTTCTGATCAATTTGATATTATTTAACAATAACAATGAACATGCTTTTCTTTAAAAAATAAGGACATTTCTAAGTAACCCCAAACTTTTGAACGGTAGTGTACATTGAACATCAGCTTTTCAGCATGTTTTGTTATTTCTTTATAACTAAAAATAGACTATGAAGCTGGCTCTTTTACAATGGGGATCAATGGGAAAGAATGTTTGTTTTCCCCAATCTTTGGGCGTGGTCGAGGGGAATTCCTTCTTATGACATGAATACCGACTCGGAGTACACCGTGCGTTGTAGGGAAATACTGCACGCTCAAGAATGCCCTTCAAGCCAATTAGGAACAGGTATTCAACAATGCCATGGTTTAAAGTTACATAATGAGATGGATTTGATAAGGAACACATACATGATGCTTTGTATTTGTGTCACACTTTGACATTCATGAGGTGTCTGCAGCTAATTGGGTTGCTGAATAGTATGTTGAAATGATGAGCGATTCAGACAGCCCCCTATGACTTTCAGGACATGCATCTTCCAAACCTTTGCGATATGTCACTTGAGTTCCTTTAAGATTTTTTTCCATTACACTAAAAGGTTTTTCTAAAAATAGAACTCACTTGCAATGATAACGTTTTCTCATTCAGAGAATTTGAACTTGGAGAATTACATCATGGATTTACAATGCTTCATTACGCAAGAGGATGTTAATCAGACAGAAACTGATTAAATATTTGTATTTCTAGTTGCCAGACTGGAGGCTACAGGCCAGGTGAGTGAAAATGACACTAAAGCAGTTTGAAAACAAAATTATGGACCAAATGTGGAGATAAAACTGAGCCCAAAAGAAGTCAATTGCATTAAAAGGTCAGGTATTACAGGGTTAGACTCCACTTTGTAATTTCCAAACAAAGAGAGCATGTTTTATCACTGTGGCAAGAAATCTATGTCTGTGTCTTATTAAGCCATATCTATTGGCCCTCTGTTATGGTCCCTGAGCACAGATATGACAGTAATACATTCAACTTGGTGTCACCATTGCAAGAAAAACCACTTGCAGGAAATGTCTGTTTCACTTTATGGCCCAAACTAGATTTATCTGCACCCTGCCTGTTGCAGCACCATTTTAATGGCCTCATAAAATGGTGCATCCATTGAAGCACAAGAAGCCTGGCATTCTAGATTCCATTCTAGATTCCATTCTAGATTCCATTCTAGATTCCATTCTGATTTCCATTCAGATGGAGAGCCGGCCATGCATTCAATTCCCTGTTCCCCACCTTTATACCTCTCTCACCTCTCTATCTATCCCGGGCCCTCTATTCCTATAACCATTCCTCACAAGCATCAGCATTAAATTAATGCCTTGTGACACCTGTAGAGACAATGATCTGTGAGAACTGCTTAAACGGATTCCAATTTCAATCTACTCCCTCTACAGAGTCTAAATGAAATTGCTGACCATGTTAAGATACGGCAGATCATTGCCATCAACGTCCCATACCCACAGGTGTGTGGCTCTGTATCTGTGCATGGAATGGTAAGGGTATTTGCCTTTGAGTTAGAATCGCTGTTGTCTGGTTTTTCAAGCGTCTCAGTGTTTGGAAGCACTAAATCAATACAGTCTATGTGGGTAATCATATTTCAAAACACAGCCAACTGTTGGAGGAGCTCTTTTTTTGCATTTGAAAACAGAGATTAAAGCAACACAAACTTTGAACTATACAGGGGTTCCAGCATCAAATCAAATCAAACTTGACTTTGGAAAACTGAAAATCAACTGTAGTCTATTCATTGTAACTTAAGCTTTTGCTACTTTTTTTCTCACGAGAATTAATTCATATTGCTATCAAGCCTTCCTCTAAATTACATTTATTGTAGAATCCCTTTCTGATAATACCCTCTGAGAAAAGGAGGGTTATATTAAATACCTCCTGCTATCCAGTGCTGTAAACCTTTGTCACTGTAGTTCTTCACCTCACAGTATTATCAGCAATACTACCAAACACATCATTCATTTCCCAGACACAAAGTGTCCTTGTTGAAATTTGGGAGTGCAAGCTGAGCTTCTTGATTTTCAAAGCACACGTTACACTCCTTTTTGTATAAGCCCAGTGTGTGTCCATAAGGTCTGTAAGTCACATCAGCCTAACTGGGGAAGATAGTCTGTGGACTTTCTCAGGCACTGTTGGAGCTCTTTAAATGAAGCCCCAATCGATCAGTCAGCCAACCTCTCTTTTCTTCTCCATCGCCTCTCGCTCGCTCTCTTCTCCATCTCCTTCCCTCCCCACCTTCACCAACTGTTTTAACGCATCATTTATTTATTTCATTAAGGAGCTAGACTGTGGAGTGCAGTTGTTGACTGTAGAGTGGTGCTTTGAAAATAGCAAGTAAAAGTCATGAGCTTCAACAATGCAGGCTCCCAGATTACATGAGTCGGAACACAAATACAGCCTATTTTCAAGTTATGCTTTTAGTTTTACATTTAACTTACAATAATCTTACATACCCAATGCTCCAGTTGAGGATAATCCCAAGAAAAGGCAAGGGAAAACACATTCCACCTTTTTATTTCACATCCCTTCATGCACTATTTTACCAACACGTATCACAAGGGTAAAATTCTATAACTAATCTGCCTTTGCTCTGAGTGAAAAATATATCTGAAAACAGTGTAATAGATCCTGTCCTCCATCTCTATCCTCCATCTCTCTATCTCCTGCTGTAATGAACTACATAATACAGGTCTCGCTGGACCTGAACATGAATTATGAACAAATTTGAAATGAGCCAAATGCACTTTATTTTGTACTCTTACTTGGCATTTTGAAGGTAATAATAAACAACGTGTATTATGTAGTTCATTTCTTTTGCATATGTGTGCTTTACAAGAAGAAAATGATGAAAAATAAAGATTGGCAAGAGCAGGGACCTACAGAATTGTATAACACATTCCCCCCTTCTGGACCAATCTACCAAGGCCAGGCAATCTGATTGCTTTCTTCTAGGCCAGTAAGGTAAGGCTAAGCAATCTACAATTCCTTTTAAAAGACAGACAGACAGACAGACAGACAGACAGACAGACAGACAGACAGACAGACAGACAGACAGACAGACAGACAGACAGACAGACAGACAGACAGACAGACAGACAGACAGACAGAGTGAGTGAGTGAGTCCCATTTTTCATCTTTGACTCTGCAAATTGTACAAATTAATACTCCGTGCCTGTCAAGGTTCAGTGCAATGTTGTTATGAAAACACAATACTAAACTAATCTGAGGATCAGAAGACTTTAAAGATTTAACAACTAAAAGGATCCATAATTTCATTTATTTAATGTTCATTTCCATTTAATTGTTTAGTCTTTCTTATCTTTCAAAGATAAAAAAGTGTAAACTGATGGACTTAGGCGGGTAACACTGAATTGAGTTGATCAATTATATCAATATGCAATTAGAGGTTAATTACTATGTAACAACATGTTAATGCAATGTTGTTTATACTTAGTGTACTTAATTATAATAATAATACATGGGACTTATATACGCTTTTCATGGACCCAAAGTCATTTTACAATGATAGAAATGTAAAAGAAAAGCAACATAACAGGAGTGAAAACAAAACATCAGACTAAACAATACAAAGAGAGGAGTGGGTTCAAAGAAGGGAAAGAGTGTGATGTATCAGTGTAGGGGGAGGGGAGCATTGGGATTTGGATATGAACCTGGTTTAGGGCATGAGGTAGGGTAAGGGTTAGGAGCTGCTCACTATGGTGAAGAGAGGTGTGTCTTAGTAGTGTATTTTATTTGCTTGTGTGTGTGTGGAGGGGCATAAGTGTAGACCTTGTCAAAAAGGTTTGGCTTTAGGAGGGACTGAAAGATAGTGGTGGACTCCGAGTCACAGATGGCTGGAGGGAGGGAATTCCAGAGCCCTTGAGAAGACCCTGCTGCCAAAGCTCTGGAGCTTCTCCTGGGGATGACATGGTGGCCCAATGTGGCGTAACGGAGTGCGCATGTGGGTTGGTGGGGGAGTAGAAGGTCTGAGAAGTATGGGGGGGGCAAGGTAATGAAGAGCTTTGTAGGTCAGAAGGAGGATCTTGTAATCAATGTGTTGTGAGACAGGGAGCCAGTGTAGTTCACAGAGGACAGGGGTGATGTCCTGCCAGGACTTGGTGTGGGTGAGGAGGCAGGCTCTAGAGTTTTGAAATATTTGGAGCTTATGGAGGGAGCTTGAGCTGATGCCGGAGAGTAGTGAGTTGCAGTAGTCAAGACGGGAGGAGATAAATACACGTATGAGGGTTTCAGCGGCAGGACAGGAGTGGGAGGACCTGACTTTGGCAATGTTGCGGAGGTGGAAGAATGAGGATTTGACAGTCTCTCTTGTGTGGTGGTCAAATGAGAGGGGTGGATGATGCCAAGGTTGGAGGGAGGGAGAGATAGTGGTGTCATCAATGGTGAGGGTGAAGTTGGGTCGATTTGGGGCCTATGATGAGGAGTTCCATGTTATCACTATTTAGCTTAAGGAAGTTTTGTTGCATCCATGTTTTTATTGCAGAGAGGCAGGATTCAATGTGGGTCAGAGGTGGGTCATCGGCACAGCAGTGGAAGTTAAGGTTGAAGTGAAGGATGATCTGACCAAGGGGGAGGATGTAGATGATGAAGATCAAGGGACCCAGCACAGGTTTCAGGTGTGACGGTTGGTAGGTTGACAGGGGGAGAGCCAGGTTTCAGGTGTGACGGTTGACAGGGGGAGAGCCAGGTTTCAGGTGTGACGGTTGACAGGGGGAGAGCCGGGTTTCAGGCGTGACGGTTGACAGGGGGAGAGCCGGATTTCAGGCGTGACGGTTGGTAGGTTGACAGGGGGAGAGCCAGGTTTCAGGTGTGACGGTTGACAGGGGGAGAGCCGGGTTTCAGGTGTGACGGTTGACAGGGGGAGAGCCGGGTTTCAGGTGTGACGGTTGACAGGGGGAGAGCCGGGTTTCAGGTGTGACGGTTGACAGGGGGAGAGCCGGGTTTCAGGTGTGACGGTTGACAGGGGGAGAGCCAGGTTTCAGGTGTGACGGTTGACAGGGGGAGAGCCGGGTTTCAGGTGTGACGGTTGACAGGGGGAGAGCCGGGTTTCAGGCGTGACGGTTGACAGGGGGAGCCAGGTTTCAGGTGTGACGGTTCAGGGGGAGAGCCGGGTTTCAGGTGTGAGCCGGGTTTCAGGTGTGACGGTTGACAGGGGGAGAGCCGGGTTTCAGGTGTGACGGTTGACAGGGGGAGAGCCGGGTTTCAGGCGTGACGGTTGACAGGGGGAGAGCCAGGTTTCAGCGTGAACAGTGAGGCCAGGCGTCCTCTCGGGCTCTCCAGGAGGCATCCAGCTTGCTTCAGGGCACGGAGCTCAGGGGTAAACCCGAGGCGAGGAGAAGGAGACTGGTTTAGTTTGGGGGAGGGGTCAGACAGTTGAGGGAGACAGACAGAGCAGTATTAAATTGGGCAGATAGTTCATCGGGTGAGTTGGGGGTGTGGTCAAGGGGCAGGGCAGAGTAGAGCAGCTGGCATCAGAGAGTGGTCAACAGATTTGACGTTGTGGCAGGAGATAAGGAGTTTGTCAGTGTTGTGGGGTGAGTATGAGGTAAGAGAGAAATTAAGGATCTTGTGGTCAGACAGTGGGAACAGGGAGGGGGAAATATGAGTTATTGTGAGGCCAACAGAGCGGGAGAGGGAGAGTGGGACCGCAATGGTGAGAAGTTCAGACAGTTCAGAGAGGAATGATTCACTGACTTTAGGAGGACGGTACACAAGTATAATGGTCATGGAGCAAGATGATTTGTAAGCAATGTATTCAAATGAGGAGACAGTAAGGAGAGACAGTTATTTCGATTTTAGAGTTGTACCGTACAGAGAGGATTTCACCAGCAGTGGTGACACAGGTAGCCATAACCAGTGGGAGAAGCTTGGTAATGAGAAAAGAAATCACTAGGTTCTTGCCTTTTTTCTATCAGGGAGTCATACTGAGACCAAGGTTTCTTACAGATGAGCCCTGAATTACAGAAATGACAGAAAATACACACATCCATATCAATACAAGATGCAAGCAGAAAGAACAGCATGGTCATAAAAAACAAACACATTCATCAGTATAAAGATCCTCAATCTTTTTTTACCCCCTTTGCTCCCCAATTTCATGGTATCCAATTGTTTAGTAGCTACTATCTTGTCTCATCGCTACAACTCCCGTCCGGACTCGGGAGAGACAAAGGTCGAAAGCCATGCGTCCCCCGAAACACAACCCAACCAAGCCACACTGCTTCTTAACACAGCACGCATCCAACCTGAAAGCCAGCCGCACCAATGTGTCGGAGGAAACACTGTGCCCCTGGCGACCTGTTAGCTTGCACTGCGCCCGGCCCGCCATAGGAGTCGCTAGTGCGCGATGAGACAAGGATATCCCTACCGGCCAAACCCTCCCTAACCCGGAAAACACTAGGCCAATTGTGCGTCGCCCCATGGACCTCCCGGTCGTGGCCGGCTGCGACAGAGCCTGGACCCGAAACCAGAGTCTCTGGTGGCATAGCTAGCACTGCGATGCAATGCCTTAGACCACTCAATCAGCTTTCTGAATTGCCTTAAAGGAACCAACACATCTCATTTAAGAACATTTGAAGATTGTTCACAAATAAGGGGAAAGAAAACTAAAAGCTGATTTACCTCCATAGAATTTCCAGAGTTAACCATCCCTGAGACCATCCTTGAGACCGTGGGTGGTAACTCGTGTCTAAAGTTTAGTAATGATGTTATGTACAGTGGGACTTTTTGTAAAATGGTTTTATAAATGAAAACATAGCAATGTATCAACCTACCTGACATCAAAGAGGGTCAACCAACTTTCTGCTAGAGAATCCAGTGATGAGTACTAAACTTGTCCCCTGTAATAAAGCACAGTGCGCTGTGATAAACTGCATCTAACTGCTTTAATAAAGTGGAAGTTGCATTCATATAGATGATGTCACCACAGTCTAGAACCGATAGGAATGTCGACTGAATAATCTGCGTTCTACCATTTAGCGAGAGGCAGGACTGAATTATCTAAAGCAGCATAAGGTTGATATAGCTCTTCTTCAGGAGACACACCTGACTGATTCTGAATGTTATAAACTGAAGAGAGAGTGGGTGGGTCAAGTGTACTATTCATCTTTCACCTCTCGGGCAAAAGGTGTGGCCATTCACATAAATAAGCATTGCCCGTTTCAGATACAATCTCAGATTAAAGACACAAGGGGTAGGTATGTGATCATTCAAGGCTTCCTTAACACTGAGCCCATTTCCATTGTGAATGTGTATGGGCCTAACCATAATGACTGTACATTTTACCAAGACATCTTTTTTAAGTTAACGTGCCCCTCATCAGAGATAATAATGACAGGGGATTTTAACTTGGTACTGGACCCTTCCAGTTGTCGTGTCTTCACTATCATTAAATGAAGACTTTTAGTTTTATCAAAGATTCTCTGTAATTAGTATTACGCGATTAAACTGATTAATCATGTAACTGTAATTAACTAGGAAGTCGGGGCATCAAGGAAAATATTCAGATTACAAAGTTATAATTTCTTAATATAACTTCTCAGATATTTTATATCTGATCAATTAGTCTTCGAATTAATGAATTATTTATTTTACCTCACGTTAGTCTCATTCCAAACATCGTAAATTGTTGGTTATCTGCACGAACTAACTTAACAATCACAGAAATGCATAAACAAACAAACAAAGTAAATATGGCTACAAGAAATGATAGGGAAATGTGCCCAAGTGGGCTAAACCAGCATGGCGGCTTGTTGTACAAAAGTTAAGTGGGGGTCGACTGAGAAGACAACACACAGTTGCTAATTATAACAATTGAAATGCTAATCCTTTGCACATGAATGCTCACTCATTCGGGAACTCTCTCTCTCTCTCTCTCTCTCTCTCTCTCTCTCTCTCTCTCTCTCTCTCTCTCTCTCTCTCTCTCTCTCTCTCTCAGAGGGGATAGTTCAGAGTGACATTCATTCATGTTGTTGTAGAATCGATGTTTCGGCGGTTGTCGTTCTTCGCTTTCAATGATACCGAATTCCTAGCTGCAGACTAGTAATTAATATCAAAGACTTGTTCTTATTCTGTCGGTATTGATAATCTAAGAGTTTAACCACGTGGTATGGTTAAAAGATTTAGCAATGTTCTGCAACCTTTGTCCTCACGTAATGAGAACTCGTAAAGTTCTCGTTGAGAACTTCTCAAAGTTGGGGTTTTATTCGGGAGTTGCAGAAAAGGGCCTGTCCCAGGATGCCCGATCCTAACTGGACTCATGGGCGGTCCTATGATTTAGTTAAACTCAAAAGGGAATTGGAGTTTCCTTCATTAAACAGTCCAAAATCACATTACACAATTTTACAAATAGTATCATCCTCACTCATTCATCTTATACAACAATTAGATGTAAACCTCATATCTGAAGCTATTATATAAACAGCGTTATGGTAATATGGCCGCACCGTCTCCCATGAGCTTCACCAAGATTACCAAACGGACCAGTTCGTAGCTGGATTCTTCACATATCTTTTATACATTCTCCAGAACATGAATGTTGTTCGGACCTCAAGTTCTGTGAGATGGTAGAAATTCCTTTGTTCTCTATGATGGCCATGAGGAGATCTTCCCTAGGAATGTACGACATCTCTGACCACAGCAGCCTGTTTGTAGGAGGCAGAGAGAGGGGGGTGGGGCTTGCTGTACCCAAAGAGGGCAACGTCATGACACAGTGATAGATATTCCTCTAATAGTATCAACCTCACACAGCTACAATGTTAATATCAGAAATGAAAGATTTAGGACTTGTAGACGTATGGAGCTTTCACAACCAAAAGGGTAAAGAATACTAATTTTACTCTCCTGTCCATAACAGTTACTCTAGAATTTACTTATTTCTTATAACTGCAGGCAAGGGAAGTTTACTACCAAGATGTAACTATTTACCAAGTGTAAGTATTTACCAAGATGCTCGGCTCCGGGCAGCCGAGCGGAAATGGAGGAAAACTCGCCTCCCTGCGGACCTGGCATCCTTTCACTCCCTCCTCTCTACATTTTCCTCCTCTGTCTCTGCTGCTAAAGCCACTTTCTACCACTCTAAATTCCAAGCATCTGCCTCTAACCCTAGGAAGCTCTTTGCCACCTTCTCCTCCCTCCTGAATCCTCCTCCCCCCCCTCCTCCCTCTCTGCAGATGACTTCGTCAACCATTTTGAAAAGAAGGTCGACGACATCCGATCCTCGTTTGCTAAGTCAAACGACACCGCTGGTTCTGCTCACACTGCCCTACCCTGTGCTCTGACCTCTTTCTCCCCTCTCTCTCCAGATGAAATCTCGCTTCTTGTGACGGCCGGCCGCCCAACAACCTGCCCGCTTGACCCTATCCCCTCCTCTCTTCTCCAGACCATTTCCGGAGACCTTCTCCCTTACCTCACCT
Organism: Oncorhynchus masou masou; assembly: GCF_036934945.1. Lineage (NCBI taxonomy): Eukaryota > Metazoa > Chordata > Actinopteri > Salmoniformes > Salmonidae > Oncorhynchus > Oncorhynchus masou. Next base: position 86,469,446 of record NC_088223.1, on the reverse strand, counting down.
CGCTCATCAACTCATCCCTGACCGCTGGCTACGTCCCTTCCGTCTTCAAGAGAGCGAGAGTTGCACCCCTTCTGAAAAAACCTACACTCGATCCCTCCGATGTCAACAACTACAGACCAGTATCCCTTCTTTCTTTTCTCTCCAAAACTCTTGAACGTGCCGTCCTTGGCCAGCTCTCCCGCTATCTCTCTCAGAATGACCTTCTTGATCCAAATCAGTCAGGTTTCAAGACTAGTCATTCAACTGAGACTGCTCTTCTCTGTATCACGGAGGCGCTCCGCACTGCTAAAGCTAACTCTCTCTCCTCTGCTCTCATCCTTCTAGACCTATCGGCTGCCTTCGATACTGTGAACCATCAGATCCTCCTCTCCACCCTCTCCGAGTTGGGCATCTCCGGCGCGGCCCACGCTTGGATTGCATCCTACCTGACAGGTCGCTCCTACCAGGTGGCGTGGCGAGAATCTGTCTCCTCGCCACGCGCTCTCACCACTGGTGTCCCCCAGGGCTCTGTTCTAGGCCCTCTCCTATTCTCGCTATACACCAAGTCACTTGGCTCTGTCATAACCTCACATGGTCTCTCCTATCATTGCTATGCAGACGACACACAATTAATCTTCTCCTTTCCCCCTTCTGATGACCAGGTGGCGAATCGCATCTCTGCATGTCTGGCAGACATATCAGTGTGGATGACGGATCACCACCTCAAGCTGAACCTCGGCAAGACGGAGCTGCTCTTCCTCCCGGGGAAGGACTGCCCATTCCATGATCTCGCCATCACGGTTGACAACTCCATTGTGTCCTCCTCCCAGAGCGCTAAGAACCTTGGCGTGATCCTGGACAACACCCTGTCGTTCTCAACTAACATCATGGCGGTGGCCCGTTCCTGTAGGTTCATGCTCTACAACATCCGCAGAGTACGACCCTGCCTCACACAGGAAGCGGTGCAGGTCCTAATCCAGGCACTTGTCATCTCCCGTCTGGATTACTGCAACTCGCTGTTGGCTGGGCTCCCTGCCTGTGCCATTAAACCCCTCCAACTCATCCAGAACGCCGCAGCCCGTCTGGTGTTCAACCTTCCCAAGTTCTCTCACGTCACCCCGCTCCTCCGCTCTCTCCACTGGCTTCCAGTTGAAGCTCGCATCCGCTACAAGACCATGGTGCTTGCCTACGGAGCTGTGAGGGGAACGGCACCGCAGTACCTCCAGGCTCTGATCAGGCCCTACACCCAAACAAGGGCACTGCGTTCATCCACCTCTGGCCTGCTCGCCTCCCTACCACTGAGGAAGTACAGTTCCCGCTCAGCCCAGTCAAAACTGTTCGCTGCTCTGGCCCCCCAATGGTGGAACAAACTCCCTCACGACGCCAGGACAGCGGAGTCAATCACCACCTTCCGGAGACACCTGAAGCCCCACCTCTTCAAGGAATACCTAGGATAGGATAAGTAATCCTTCTCACCCCCCCCCTTAAATGATTTAGATGCACTATTGTAAAGTGGCTGTTCCACTGGATGTCAGAAGGTGAATTCACCAATTTGTAAGTCGCTCTGGATAAGAGTGTCTGCTAAATGACTTAAATGTAATGATGTAAATGTATATCAGATCATTCTGCCCTGCTGGCTTCACTACCAGTCAGTAAAACACAACTACCCTCAAGAAGGTGGAGGTTTGGTACATACGTACTAAATAATCCCACATTTGAAACATTTCTGAACACTCATATCGACATATTTGTAAGCACCAGTAACAATGCCTCCCCCTAACTTTATGGAAAGCTCTCCTTGCATATCTGAGGGTTCAAATCATTTAGTTAAGTTCAGGTGCTCGTTAGATGTATATGGCTCAAGTATATTCATTGGAGAAAGAAATTTGAGATCTGGAAAATGAACATTTTTGAACCAACTCAATTTACAAGCTTTAACTTTAAAAAAGATGACATCTGAGGGAATTAGGGAATGCATTTTCAACACCACTGGGGGGAAATCACCAGGGTTAGACAGATTCCCTATCGAATTCTATAGATCCTTTTTACCCAAACTAATTGAGCCTCTTTGCAATATGTTTAATTATGCCATTGAGATAGAAAAGCTTGAGGACACACTTCAACAGGCACTGATCACAGTTTTGTTAAAATTTGGGAAAGATCCTCTGCTTTGTGGGTCATGTACACCAATATCTTTATTGAACACTGCACATAAGATTCTTGCAAAACTCATAGCTCTTAGACTAGGTAAGGTTCTTCCTGACTTGGTTGATATGGACCAAACAGGCATTGTAAGAAACCGCTCATCTCCTGATAATATCAGAAGATTATTTAATATTATGAGTTATGTAAAGAATGACCAAGATACTGTAGTGGAGGGTTTATTAGATGTGGAAAAAAAGCTTTTGACAGCATAGAATGGAACTGCCTGTTTGAGATTTTAAAGAGGATAAATATTGGCCCTAAGCATGGACAGTTGAAGTCGGAAGTTTACATACACTTAGGTTGGAGTCATTAAAACTAGGTTTTCAACCACTCCACAAATTTCTTGTTTAACGAACTATAGTTTTGGCAAGTCGGTTCGGACATCTACTTCGTGCATGACACAAGTAATTTTTCGAACAATTGTTTACAGACAGATTATTTCACTTATAATTCACTGTATAACAATTCCAGTGGGTCAGAAGTTTACATACACTAAGTTGACTGTGCCTTTAAACAGATTGGAAAATTCCACAAAATGATGTCGTGGCTTTAGAAGCGTCGGATAGGCTAATTGACATCATTTGAGTCAATCAAAAGAAATCAGCCAAGACCTCAGAAAGAAAATTGTAGATCTCCACAACTCTGGTTCATCCTTGGGAGCAATTTCCAAATGCCTGAAGGTACCATGTTCACCTGTACAAACAATAGTATGCAAGTATAAACACCATGGGACCACGCAGCCATCATACCACTCAGGAAGGAGACGTGTTTAGCTCCTAGTGATGAACGTACTAAGGTGCGAAAAGTGCAAATCAATCCCAGAACAACAGCAAAGGACCTTGTGAAGATGCTGGAGGAAACAGGTACAAAAGTATCTATATCCACAGTTAAATGAGTCCTTTATCGACATAACCTGAAAGGACGCTCAGCAAGGAAGAAACCACTGCTCCAAAACCAGCATAAAAAAGCCACACTACGGTTTGCAACTGCATGTGGGGACAAAGATAGTACTTTTTGGAGAAATGTCCACTGCTCTGATGAAACAAAAATAGAACCGTTTGGCCATAATGAGCATCGTTATGTTTGGAGAAAAAAGGGGAGGATTGCAAGCCGAAGAATACCATCCCAACCGTGAAGCACGGAGGTAGCAGCATCATGTTGTGGGGGTGCTTTGCTGCAGGAGGGACTGGTGCACTTTACAAAATAGATGGCATCATGAGGTAGCAAAATTCAAGACATTTCAACATCTCAAGTCAGGAAGTTAAAGCATGGTCGCAAATGGTTCTTCCAAATGGACAATGACCTCATGCATACTTCCAAAGTTGTGGCAAAATGGCTTTAAGGACAACAATGTCAAGGTATTGGAGTGGCCATCACAAAGCCCTGACCTCAAACCTATAGAAAATTTGTGGGCAGAACTGAAAAAGCATGTGCGAGCAAGGAGGCCAGCAAACCTGACTCAGTTACACCAGCTCTGTCAGGAGTAATGGGCCAAAATTCACCCAATGTATTTTGGGAAGCGTGTGGAAGGCTACCCAAAACATTTGACCCAAGTTAAACAATTTAAAGGCAATGCTACCAAATACTAATTGAGTGGATGTAAACTTCTGACCCACTGGGAATGTGATGAAAGAAATTAACGCTGAAATAAATCATTCTCTCCACTAATTCGGTAGTCAACACCATTTTACCTGCTGTTGTTGTGCTAGCTGATTAGCTGTTGTTGTCTCACCTACTGCTTTAGCTAGCTTTCCCAATTCAACACCTGTGATTACTGTATGCCTCGCTGTATGTCTCTCTCAAATGTCAATATGCCTTGTATACTGTTGTTCAGGTTAGTTATCATTGTTTTAGTTCACAATGGAGCGCCTAGTTCCACTCTTCATACCCCTGATACCTCCTTTGTCCCACCTCCCACACATGCGGTGACCTCACCCATTAGAACGAGCATGTCCAGAGATACAACCTCTCTCATCATCACCCAGTGCCTGGGCTTACCTCCGCTGTACCCGCACCCCACCACACCCCTGTCTGCGCATTATGCCCTGAATATATTCTACCATGCCCAGAAACCTGCTCCTCTTATTCTCTGTCCCCAATGCTCTAGGCGACCAGTTTTGATAGCCTTTAGCCGCACCCTCATACTACTCCTTCTCTGTTCCGCGGGTGATGTGGAGGTAAACCTATGCCCTGCATGTCCCCAGGCACCCTCATTTGTTGACTTCTGTGATCGAAAAAGCCTTGGTTTCATGCATGTCAACATCAGAAGCCTCCTCCCTAAGTTTGTTTTACTCACTGCTTTAGCACACTCTGCTAACCCTGACATTGACCTCATCCCGTCAGTTGAGGATGCCTGGTCATTCTTTAAAAGTAACTTCCTCACCATTTTAGATAAGCATGCTCCGTTCAAAAAAATGCAGAACCAAGAACAGATACAGCCCTTGGTTCACTCCAGACCTGACTGCCCTCGACCAGCACAAAAACATCCTGTGCCGGACTGCAATAGCATCGAATAGTCCCCGCGATATGCAACTGTTCAGGGAAGTCAGGAACCAATACACGCAGTCAGTCAGGAAAGCTAAGGCCAGCTTCTTCAGGCAGAAGTTTGCATCCTGTAGCTCCAACTCCAAAAGGTTCTGGGACACTGTGAAGTCCATGGAGAACAAGAGCACCTCCTCCCAGCTGCCCACTGCACTGAGGCTAGGTAACACGGTCACCACCGATAAATCCATGATTATTGAAAACTTCAACAAGCATTTCTCTACGGCTGGCCATGCCTTCCGCCTGGCTACTCCAACCTCAGCCAACAGCTCCGCCCCCACCGCAGCTTCTCGCCCAAGCCCTTCCAGGTTCTCCTTTACCCAAAACCAGATAGCAGATGTTCTGAAAGAGCTGCAAAACCTGGACCCGTACAAATCAGCTGGGCTTGACAATCTGGACCCTCTATTTCTGAAACTATCCGCCGCCATTGTCGCAACCCCTATTACCAGCCTGTTCAACCTCTCTCTCATATCGTCTGAGATCCCCAAGGATTGGAAAGCTGCCGCAGTCATCCCCCTCTTCAAAGGGGGAGACACCCTGGACCCAAACTGTTACAGACCTATATCCATCCTGCCCTGCCTATCTAAGGTCTTCGAAAGCCAAGTCAACAAACAGGTCACTGACCATCTCGAATCCCACCGTACATTCTCCGCTGTGCAATCTGGTTTCCGAGCCGGTCACGGGTGCACCTCAGCCACACTCAAGGTACTAAACAATATCATAACCGCCATCGATAAAAGACAGTACTGTGCAGCCGTCTTCATCGACCTTGCCAAGGCTTTCGACTCTGTCAATCACCATATTCTTATCGGCAGACTCAGTAGCCTCGGTTTTTCGGATGACTGCCTTGCCTGGTTCACCAATTACTTTGCAGACAGAGTTCAGTGTGTCAAATCGGAGGGCATGCTGTCTGGTCCTCTGGCAGTCTCTATGGGGGTGCCACAGGGTTCAATTCTCGGGCCGACTCTTTTCTCTGTATATATCAATGATGTTGCTCTTGCTGCGGGCGATTCCTTGATCCACCTCTACCAAGACGACACCATTCTATATACTTCCGGCCCGTCCTTGGACACTGTGCTATCTAACCTCCAAACGAGCTTCAATGCCATACAACACTCCTTCCGTGGCCTCCAACTGCTCTTAAACGCAAGTAAAACCAAATGCATGCTTTTCAAACGATCGCTGCCTGCACACGCATGCCCGACGAGCATCACCACCCTGGATGGTTCCGACCTTGAATATGTTGACACCTATAAGTACTAAGGTGTCTGGCTAGACTGTAAACTCTCCTTCCAGACTCATATCAAACATCTCCAATCGAAAATCAAATCAAGAGTCGGCTTTCTATTCCGCAACAAAGCCTCCTTCACTCACGCCGCCAAACTTACCCTAGTAAAACTGCCTATCCTACCAATCCTCGACTTCGGCGATGTCATTTACAACATTGCCTCCAACACTCTACTCAGCAAACTGGATGCAGTTTATCACAGTGCCATCCGTTTTGTCACTAAAGCACCTTATACCACCCACCACTGCGACTTGTACGCTCTAGTCGGCTGGCCCTCGCTACATATTCGTCGCCAGACCCACTGGCTCCAGGTCATCTACAAGTCCATGCTAGGTAAAGCTCCGCCTTATCTCAGTTCACTGGTCACGATGGCAACACCCATCCGTAGCACGCGCTCCAGCAGGTGTATCTCACTGATCATCCCTAAAGCCAACACCTCATTTGGCCGCCTTTCGTTCCAGTACTCTGCTGCCTGTGACTGGAACGAATTGCAAAAATCCCCGAAGTTGGAGACTTTTATCTCCCTCACCAACTTCAAACATCTGCTATCTGAGCAGCTAACCGATCGCTGCAGCTGTACATAGTCTATTGGTATAAATAGCCCACCCATTTTCACCTACCTCATTCCCATACTGTTTTTATTTATTTACTTTGCTGCTCTTTTGCACACCAATATCACTACCTGTACATGACCATCTTATCGTTTATCACTCCAGTGCTAATCTGCAAAATTTGTAATTATTCGCCTACCTCCTCATGCCTTTTGCACACAATGTATATAGATTCCCCTTTTTTGTACTGTGTTATTGACTTGTTAATTGTTTACTCCATGTGTAACTCTGTGGCTTTATCTTGGCCAGGTCGCAGTTGCAAATGAGAACTTGTTCTCAACTAGCCTACATTTCACATTCTCAAAATCAAGTGGTGATCCTAATTTACCTGAGACAGGGCATTTTTACTAGGATTAAATGTCAGGAATTGTGAAAAACTACATTTAAATGTAGTTGGCTAAGGTGTATGTAAGCTTATGACTTCAACTGTCGGTCTGAATAGATTACTGTACAAATGTCCGGTAGCTCAGATCCTGACTAATGGAAATGTTTCCTCACAGTTTTCCCTATCACGTGGTACAAGACAGGGTTGTCCCTCTAGTACTCTCCTTTTTTCTTTGGCTAGCGAGCCACTGGCAGAAGCTTTTAGATCTCATTCATACATGGTGTTCGTGGGTGGGCGTGAACATCTGGTCTCGCTATCTGCTGATGACATTCTGCTTTACCTCTTTAAACCAGAAACGTCACCCCGAGCGTTCGTTGACATCCTGAAAGAATATGGGACCTTTTCAGGATATAAAATAAATCGAAGAGTATAATTATGCAGGGCAGCTATGCAGAACCTAATCTTAGACCAGCCGTCTTCTTGGAGACCTCAGAAAAATCTATGATTGCAAATTCTGAAATTATTATTATTATTATTAAGAAATATTAACTGAATTATTATTAACTGAACTATATTCCACTTCTCAAACAGTTTGGGGAAGAATTGGATAGATGGTGGGATTTACCAATTTCTCTTATTGAGCGGGTCAATTGTGTAAAGATTAATATATTACCAAAATTCTTCTACCTTTTTCAAACCTTTTCCTTTCCTATTCCCAAAGTTGTTTTCACACAACTTGATAGGAAGGTCTCTTCATTTCTGTGGAAAGGGATTCCCCCCCAGAGAGAGAAACTCACGACTTTATGCAAACCATATTCAGAAGGAGGGCTTCTTGTTGTATTACTGGGCATCTCAGTTAAAGGCTGTGTGGGTATGGCAAAGTACAACAACAAGTTCACCCTTGGAGACAGATAGAGGAGTGTCTTTCCCCTGTTTCATTGACATCTATACCTTATATTAGACCTACCTAAAGCTTTGCTAGGTTTCATTAACCCTTTAATTAAAAATGCTTTAAATATACTGATTGAATATCTGTAAACAAACAGAAGGGCATAGATTTATACATGAACAAATACCTTTACCCAAACCCCTGAGAGATGCAATTACATGTGCTTGGTTCAACAAAGGAATTAAAACATTTGTTCATCTGTATAGAGAAGGTGAACTACTATAAGAACTGACATATCATTTTCAGTTAGCTCAAACTAATTTCTTCAAGTACCTACGGGTTAGGCACTATATTGCCACTTAGCAGGGAGGTAGGATTCAGTCCATGAGTAAACTATAACTGAACTGAAGTGTGGTTGGAGAGGAAAGAGGTCAAATATTTAATTTCCTACAATGAAGCTCTGAAGGCTTGGATGACGTGGCATGATGACCTTGGTCTCATTGTTGAGGATGAGAAATGGGGAAATCTCTTTTTAGATGTTCAGTGTCTTTCATTTAACAAAAGGCACAAGTTGATGCAATTCAATATTTTCCATAGGGTCTACTTTACGCCAGAGAAACTGTATAAGATCAATTCTAAATATTCTAAATGTTGCCGAGGTGTAAAGGGGGGCACACTTATGCGTTTGTTTTTGTCCTGCCCTGAACTAGGCAATTATTGGGAAGATATTTTTCAGATCTTATCACAGGTCACTAAAATGACTGGACCACTAGATCCTTCCCTTATTCTTCTAGGAGATGATTTTGTTCTACCAGTTAATATTGTTAATGTTGTTAATATACAGCTATTGTGTGTGAACTATCTTCCTATATTCCATATGAAAAAATAACATACAATTTACGTAATAAACCCTTTGAATTTACTGATGTCTGGGGGGACTTTCAGCAGAGTTGTCACCTCTAGAGTTCTAGAGTTGTCACCTCAGCCTCCCCAATGTTATTTCCTTCAATAATGTATTATTTGTATTATTATTATTTGTTTTTGCGTTGAATAATTTATCTTCTAGCATTGGATGTGAAGGTCATTCTGTTTCATTTTTTACGTTGTTAATCATTTAAGCTAATACTGGTAGAGGGGAGGGAAGGGGTGTTCATATGTAGGGGAGGGAAGGGTTTTGTACGATGTGCTCCCATTTAGCATGCTGTTTTGTGTAGGTTGAAGGAATAACCGGGCATTATCTGTGTCATATTTTGCTGGCGATTGTTAAATTGAAAAAAATCCCAATAAATATATTTTGAAAAATAACAAATAATAACAACTCAGGGTCAGGAATACATGAGATCGTGGCTAAATCAGAGTAGAACATGTCATGTAGAAACCCTTGAGGAGAAAACGTTTAAAAATGTATCTTCTTAATTAAATTAGGATTAGTATTTTATTGCTTCACATCTCTAATACATACTATGGGACAATGATCACTGAGATCATATGCAAACACTTCACTAGACAAATATTTATGGGGGTTACTAGTAAGAATTAAATAAATCACTGAGGAGTTTGCAGGGTTTTTCACATTGAGCTGTGTGGGTTTTGAGATCAATTGAGGCATTAAAATCAACGCATATTCCCTTAAATTGATCTGAGACCGGGGATAGGCAATCCAGATTCAAATCACCTAAAATGACCAACTCAGAGGACTGAAAAGGTTTTAAACATTTGGATATAGCACGGATAGCCTCCGCCATGGCAGCAAATCCCAGCAACAAATAAATGTGTATTCTGATTTATGGATACACCTACAACCAGGAGCTCAACATAAATATTTAAAAGATTGGAATGCCATGAAATTAGATATCACTGGTACATTTTGTTAGTTTACAGCCTTATTCTATAATGGATTAAAAAAAAGCATTTTACTCATCAATCTACACACAATACCCCATAATGTCAAAGCGAAAACAGGTTCATAAATTTGTGAAAATGTATGAAAAAGAACGCAGAAATACCTTTGGTTCTTCCTTTAAAATTTTGAGCTTATGCCGCGACGGTTTGTGGTAGATGGTGGCAGATTGTGGTTAATTATGTAATTCTAGCAACCATGGCTGACACTTAAATAAAGTGCCATAGAATTCTGAGGCATCTCACAAACTGTGCTCCAGTACAGGAATAACCACTGTATGAGACTCGGAATTGAGCTCAGGTGCATCCTGTTTCCATTGATCATCCTTGAAATGTTTCTGAAACAAGATTGGAGTCCACCTGTGGTAAATTCAATTGATTGGACATGATTTGAAAAGGCACACACCTGTCTATTTAAGGTACCACAGTTGACAGTGGAGGTCTGAACAATAACCAAGCCATGAGGTCAAAGGAATTGTCCATAGAGATCCGAAAGGAACCAAATCATTTCTGCAGCATTGAAGGTCCCCAAGAACACAGTGGCCTCCATCAATCTTAAATGGAAGAAGTTTGGAACCGCAAAGACTTCCAAGAGCTGGCTGCCCGGCCAAGCTGAAAAATCGGGGGAGAATTGCCTTGGTCAGGGAGTTGACCAAGAACCCGATGGTCACTCTGACAGAGCTCTAGGGGTCCTTTGTGGAGATGGGATAACCTTCCAGAAGGACAATCATCTCTGCAGCACTCCACCAATCAAGCCTTGATGGTAGAATGGCCAGATGGAAGACACTCCTCAGTAAAAGTCACATGACAGCCTGCTTGGAGTTTGCCAAAGACACCTAAAGGACTCTCATACCATCAGAAACAAGATTCTCTGGTCTGATGAAACCAGCATTGAACTCTTTGGCCTGAATGCCAAGCGTCACGTCTGGAGGAAACCTGACACCATCCCTACGGTGAAGCATGGGGGTGGCAGCATCATGCTGTGGGTATGTTTTCAGCAGCAGGGACTGGGAGACTAGTCAGGACCGAGGGAAAGATCAACGGAGCAAAGATCAACGGAGCAAAGAGATCCTTGATGAAAACCTGCTCCAGAGCGCTCAGGACCTCAGCCTGGGAGCGAGGGTTCAACTTCTAACAGAACAACGGCCCTAAGCACACAGCCAATACATTGCAGGAGTGGCTTCGGGACAAGTCTCTAAATGTCCTTCAGTGACCCAGCCAGAACCCTGACTTGAACCCGATCTAGCAGCTCTAGAGAACCTGAAAATAGATGTGCAGCAACATGCCCCATCCAACCTGACAGAGCTTGAGAGGATCTGCAGAGAAGAATGGGAGAAACTGCCCAAATACAGATGTGCCAAGCTTCTATCGTCATACCCAAGAAAACTTGAGGCTATAATCGCTGTCAAAGGTGCTTCAATGAAGTACTGAGTAAAAGGTCGGAATACTTATGTAAATTTAATATTTCTGATTAAATAAAAACCTGTTTATGCATTGTCATTATGGGGTATTGTGTGTAGATTGGTGAGAAAAATAAACAATTTAATCCATTTTAGAATAAGGCTGTAACGTAACGAAAGGGGTCTGAATACTTTCCGAATGCAATGTATTTGGCCACACCTCCTCTAAATATATTATAATAATTTAGTTCAATGTCTTTATCAGATACAGAACCATTTAACATTGTTTACGGGAAAACCAGAATGTCAGGACACGAGTCCTGTAACTAAATATCAATTGTGTCCATTTAAAAAAAATCATACATCGTATGTTTCGCCCAAGCCCCTTACGAGATTTAAAGTCCGAGGGGGTATTCAGCTCATTCCCATAAGAACTAACAGGTAGCAGGTAGCCTGGTGGCTAGAGCGTTGGACTATTAACCGAAAGGTTGCAAGATCAAATCCCCGAGCTGACAACGTAAAAATCTGTCATTCTGCCCCTGAACAAGGCAGTTAACCCACTGTTCCTAGGCCGTCATTGAAAATAAGAATTTGTTCTTAACTGACTTGCCTAGTTAAATAAAGGTCAAATGAATAAAAATCTGCAGCTATTTCTTGACTTAGCTGAGACTTTGCCAAGGTCCCTGGCTAGCCACGTGAGACGGAGCATTTGACAATCCTTACTGGATGTAGTTGCTGGATGCAGGGTCTGGAGTGGGAACTGAGAGAGCAGTGTTGGCAGAGCTCAGTCTGCCCTGATGAAGTTCCTGCCAAAGGAGTAGAGCTTCTGCAGAGGATCGGAGTGGCTGCCAATGCTACATTCTGGGTGTGCACAGGAGGCCTTGGTGTGGCTCCTGTTGCAGGGTTGGGACAGCCATGGGGGGCAGGACTGTCCCAAGCCTGTCCTGGGGATTTGAGCAGTGAGGGTAATCAAACTAGGGGGGGAATTGAGGAGGGTGGTGTGGAGGTCAGTATAGCTGGAAAAGCTCTAAATGCTCATGCATATGAGGGCTGATGATGTGAATGATATATGGTGTGGACTGCATCATGTGGTGCACTACCCTCGAGAGTCTTTTGCCACACCCTAGGGTAGTGGCCGGTGCTATGTAGATCTGGGCTGAGTTGAGGTGGGCCTGGTCTGGTAGAGCTGTGCTGTGATGGGCGAGTTAGGAGGAGGAAGTCTAGCTTGTTCTCAGATATAAGTTAATGGAGCAAGGGCTTTTATTCATTGATCGAGTGTTGAGGAGAGCAAAGTTAGTATTGTGAGATTGAGAAGTGAGTTTATGAATAGTGGTAGGCGGAAGGTAGACGGAAGGGGGCTACCAGAGCGAGAGCCAGGGAGAGAAATGTTTCAGGAGAGAGGCCATAGAGCTAGTCGGCGAAAAAGCATGTGGGAGACGGGACCTACACTGGGCAGAAGGAGATTCAAAGAGAGTAATCCGATAGGTATTCCAGAGAGAGGTATGATGAGGAAAATCCAAAATAGATCAATTCCAAGGCAATAATCCATAGGTGGGTCAGGGAACCAGGAAAACAGTGATCAGAGGAAGAATCCAGGCAGGTGGAGATGATCACAGCAGTGCAGTCCAGAAACAGAGGTAGGCTAGCAGCTAGCAAGCTAGCTAGCATTAATATGCCAAGGTTGTAAAAGTCACAAAAACTCCAGTAGTGGACAATAACAAAAGGCCGAAAAGTAGACTAAACAATCGCTTAACGAAAAACAGACGAACAAACACAGTTACTAAACAGGTACCAGGGAGAAGCGTCAGTCTAGCACAACGCCAGCAGGTACTCTCGCCCGGAAATGACATCAGATGACAAGGCCCAATAGGTGTAAGTAATTTAAGTGTAAAAGCAAGTGTTACCGAACTTGGACAAATTACATTCTTGCGTTGAGTTTGGAGCTGAAGGAGTGAAATACACTGTCTTCATTTTTGTTCACAAACATATGCACTTCTTAATGATCCAACATGTTTTTCTTCCAATAACCCCTAATGTAGACATCCTTAGAAATCTCCAGCAGATCCTAGATGCTAGTGTATGGCTCAGCCACAGTTTCCAGGTTGCCAATTAAGTCTGTATGTTTTTATGGAGTTGCCCCCAACTCCCTCAAGTTGCTCAGAGGTAAACCACAGTTTCATGATGCTGTACGTTCTATTTGGGTCATTCATTAAAGTTTACTGTTGGAAGCGGTGGTTTTCCCAACTGTGTCGGCAGTCTGAAGCCTATTAGGAGCCACTGGAAGAGCACATAGGGCAGACAGCAAAGCTTTTTGCTGCGAGACCAGGAAAGCTGTGAACATTTGGAAAAAAAACAACTTTTTTTTAGGAAAAGACTAATCAAACCATTCCTTACAATAACGATATGGCGGCATCTCAAAAAGTCTTCCATTTTGTAATACTTATGCCTCCAATTCTTGCCCTAGAAACCTCACTTTAGCTAAATATTTGTGTCATCTTGTTTGTGTACTAAACAGGAAGTTCATCTGATTGCTTTGATTCAGGAAACATGCAAAACATCTATAAATTAGCAGTTGAAGTTCGCCAAGAATGTTGCCAATTATAGAATACATTTTCTTATTCACAGTCCTAAAATTAGAAAGAGTCTCCACACACTCAGGATCAATCCACATTTTTCAATTTCTTAGGCCGAGCTTTCGGTCGTCAGACCTTCATCAGAACATATTCACACTCCTACTTCACAGAGATTCAGACTCCTAAATGCAACTGTGGCATAGTGCCCAGACACAAGTGGTGAGCCAAATAAGAATAAGCTTGGCATCCCAATGGGTTGATCTAACTTCTAATAGGTTGTTGTATTGTTTACCCAATTAAGGGGTAGCTGTGATTGAAAGTGCCTCTCTCTGATATTGAAAGTCCCATTACTTGAGAAGGGATTGAACTGATGTAGTCGATAAATGATTCATAATAAGCTAGACGCTAAAATATTTAGTTTCCTCAACTTTGCAACCATGGTTACATACTAAGAATTTAAGTATATCATATGTCATGATGGCTTGGCTGCTTGCTTTTAATTGTATGACATTTATTACCCAGAGGCTGTGATAAATTGAGGTAACATGAAAAAGCTCTGATGCAAATACTTTAAAAAATTACGTTCATGGAAAATATTGAAGAATCTGCAGGAAATGCAGTGTCATACATTGTAGTCCTCTAAAATGAGCTAGAACCAGGATGCAATATGTCAAAATCACAAATCAAAGTACAAAACCAAATCAGAGAGAGAGAGAGAGAGAGAGAGAGAGAGAGAGAGAGTAATCAGAGAGAGAGTGAGAGAGAGAGCGTGAGAGAGAGAGCGTGAGAGAGAGAGCGATCAGAGAGAGAGCGATCAGAGAGAGAGCGATCAGAGAGAGAGCGATCAGAGAGAGAGAGAGATCAGAGAGAGAGAGTGTGTGATCAGAGAGAGAGAGTGAGAGAGAGAGTGAGAGTGAGAGTGAGAGAGAGAGCGATCAGAGTGAGAGTGATCAGAGAGAGAGTGATCAGAGAGAGAGAGAGTGATCAGAGAGAGGGAGTGAGAGAGAGAGTGAGAGAGAGTGAGTGATCAGAGAGAGTGAGAGAGAGAGTGATCAGAGAGAGTGATCAGAGAGAGAGTGATCAGAGAGAGAGAGAGATCAGAGAGAGTGATCAGAGAGAGGGTGATCAGAGAGAGAGAGAGGGTGATCAGAGAGAGAGAGAGAGTGATCAGAGAGAGGGAGTGAGAGAGAGAGTGATCAGAGAGAGTGATCAGAGAGAGAGTGTGATCAGAGAGAGAGAGTGAGAGAGTTAGAGTGAGAGTGAGAGAGTGATCAGAGAGAGAGAGTGATCAGAGAGATAGAGAGTGATCAGAGAGAGGGAGTGAGAGAGAGAGAGTGATCAGAGAGAGAGTGATCAGAGAGAGGGTGATCAGAGAGAGAGAGTGAGAGAGAGTGAGAGAGATTGATCATAGAGAGAGAGAGAGATATCAAAGAGTGATCAGAGAGAGAGTTTAAAAATAT
Organism: Oncorhynchus masou masou; assembly: GCF_036934945.1. Lineage (NCBI taxonomy): Eukaryota > Metazoa > Chordata > Actinopteri > Salmoniformes > Salmonidae > Oncorhynchus > Oncorhynchus masou. The sequence goes on along the minus strand of NC_088223.1, from coordinate 86,454,276 downwards.
ATAAATATTTTATTTTACCTTTATTTAACCAGGCAAGTCAGTTAAGAACAAATTCTTATTTTCAATGACGGCTTAGGAACAGTGGGTTAACTACCTGTTCAGGGGCAGAACGACAGATTTGTACCTTGTCAGCTCGGGGATTTGATCTTGCAACCTTCCGGTTACTAGCCAAATGCTCTAACCACTAGGCTACACAGAGAGAGAGAGAGAGAGAGAGAGAGAGAGATCAGAGAGAGAGAGTGAGAGATCAGAGAGAGAGAGTTAGAGATCAGAGAGAGAGAGTGAGAGATCAGAGAGAGAGAGTGAGAGAGAGTGATCAGAGAGAGTGATCAGAGAGAGATAGAGAGAGATCAGAGAGAGAGTGATCAGAGAGAGTGAGAGAGAGTGAGAGTAAGAGAGAGTGAGAGAGAGTGATCAGAGAGAGTGATCAGAGAGAGTGTTCAGAGAGAGTGTTCAGAGAGAGTGATCAGAGGGAGAGAGTGAGAAAGCGTGATCAGAGAGAGAGAGCGATCAGAGAGAGAGAGAGAGAGAGCGATCAGAGAGAGAGAGAGTGATCAGAGAGAGAGAGAGAGAGATTTGGGGAGTGGGGGCTGGCTATATGGAGAGATAAGTTGAGGGAGAATAAAGAGCTTGGAGAGGAAGATCTCAACTGAATACAACATTTTCTAATAAGTTTTTCCATCTCCCACACTAAGCACACGTACATGTAAAGGTTGAACACACAGACGTCATGGAGTGCATTTACCTGGTTGGCTTCCTAGCAAACCCTGCCATCAGTCACAAACTACAGGTGAATACTGACATTCTGAAGCTGCCATCGTACATTTTGTGAAAAAATAGCAATGTGGTCTACCAACAAATGCACGGTGAGAGAAAAACGATAAATTCCCATTGAATTACTAAAGCCTGTTTGAAGTGTGAGACACACAGTGTGGTATTGTGCCCAGTCTGGGGTAATTTAGAGCAGATGTGTCTAGTATCCTCTGTATCAACATGAAGCTAATTGTTAGTGTTTGTTAGCTTTTTTCATGGATGTGAATATCCCTCGAACACTGTTGCCTGTGAAGCCTCCTCATTATCCAGACTAATGAGAAATACATTAGAGACCACATGACTCTGTCAGACTGCACTTCTGGCATCAGGTGGTGTTGCATGGCTGACTCCAATTTTAGCTCATTTTTAGTCTTCCCAGAAACCATTATACTTGGATGAAATGACAGAATTCATCAACATCAACTGCTCAGACACGTGCCTCAACAACATATCTTGGGCAATGTGAAGTAACAGTTATTATGTTGCTTTACATAGCTTAAAGAGATTATCCGGTACTTTTGTATAATTTTAAGCCAGTAGATAGCTGTCACTGTCTTGCTAGCTGTCACTCAAACGGCAAAGGGGATGAAGGTCATTGGCTAGAACTGGAATTGCTAGGAGGCTGGTCCATGTGGGGAAACATTTTGGGAAATGGCGCAGCACAGATTCCAGACAAAAAGTAGCTTTCTGCTTATAGATAACGTATATATGAACATTATCGATCATTATCGATAATGTATATATGGACATTATCGATCATTATAGATCATGTATATATGAACATTATCGATCATTATAGATCATGTATGTATGAACATTATCAATCATTATAGATCATGTATATATGAACATTATCGATCATTATAGATAATGTATATATGAACATTATCGATCATTTATATATTAACATTATAGATAATGTATATATGAACATTATCGATCATTATAGATCATGTATATATGAACATTATCGATCATTATAGATCATGTATATATGAACATTATCGATCATTATAGATCATGTATATATGAACATTTTCGATCTTTATAGATCATGTATATATGAACATTTTCGATCTTTATAGATCATGTATATATGAACATTATCGATCATTATAGATCATGTATATATGAACATTATCGATCATTATAGATCATGTATATATGAACATTATCGATCATTATAGATCATGTATATATGAACATTATCGATCATTATAGATCATGTATATATGAACTACACATTGACACATCCAGCCCAAAGCAGGAGGCCTAAAAAATACTTAGTAGTCGCCAAACTTTCTTTAAGATGAAACAATTCTGCTTGTATTATGCATGTAGCTCATCATAATCTCACTACAGGCACATAATCATATTCAATATGAACCTAATCAAATATGAGTACCAAATAAACCCTTGTTGCCTGGTAAATATATCTGGCATGGTGTCTCTGAGCATGGTAATGTAGGCTCTCTACATCTAAATGGATTGCTATTTCATATCACAACTGACAGGAGATGGAGCTGATGAAGGCAGGCACGCAGCCACTGTCCCCTAGCGACACTTCAGAAGGTTTTACATCTCACTTTAACAATCTGCCAACATGATTACAAGCAGATGTGTCCAGTGTGTGGCCTCCTACCACAGCAGCATAATGATATTTCAAAACAGTGGAACGCTAAGAATCCTATTGGATGCTTCCTGGGGCTCACAACCCATCGACGGCATACCAAATCAGCTGCAATGTCCTCATCGACCAGTTCATAGCTGTCTATAATTGTGAGCATAAAGCCAAGGAATTGAAATGAATGCTCAGAAGAATCAAGGCAAGGCATGCCATCCCCCTGTTGATATTTACTGCTGATATGATATAAACTCATTTACCATGCAGGGTATTCCTGCTGAGGAGTGTGCCCTCCAATCTATCTCTGGATAAGACCAGGGTCAGTATTCACAAAGTGTTTCAGAGTTGGAGGTCTGATCTAGGATCCGGTTCACCCTGTCAAGATCATTATAATCTTAAAAGGAAAGCTGATCCCAGATCAGCACTCCTACTCTGAAATGCTTTGTGAATATGGGACCTGTTTCGACATTAAAACTTAGCCAATGAATAGTGGGGCCGGTTACCAGTCATAGTAGTTCAGCCATAGCAGTACGGCACCCCTGGAGTAAATTCATGTTTAGTGCCTTGATCAACGGCACATGTCAGATTTGTCACACCCTGACCATAGTTTACTTTGTATGTTTCTATGTTTTGGTTGGTCAGGGTGTGATCTGAGTGGGCATTCTATGTTGGATGTCTTGTTTGTCTATTTCTATGTCTGGCCTGATATGGTTCTCAATCAGAGGCAGGTGTTAGTCATTGTCTCTGATTGGGAACCATATTTAGGTAGCCTGGGTTTCACTGTGTGTTTGTGGGTGATTGTTCCTGTCTCTGTGTTTATTGACACCAGATAGGCTGTATAGATTTTCACGGTCCGGTTTGTTGTTTTTGTATTGTTCGTTTTTTTCTTTATTAAACATGTCTCAAGAATACCACGCTGCATTTTGGTCCGCTTCTCCTTCACAACAGGAGAATCGTTACAAGATTAGGTATTCGAACCAGCGACCTTTTGGTTACTGGCTCAATAGCCTAACCTATAGGCTGCCTGCTGCCCATAGGCCATCTATATAAATTGTCAAGGCTCAAATATCCCTCCAATGAGGATGGATCACAGCCATACCCCGTTTATATCTTAATTAAAAAGCAGATTAGGATAAAGTATACCCGAGTCCTATAGGGGATGTTTTTCATTATTATTAATCTGAAGTACTCACTTCTTTTCCAGCTTCACACCCAGGCTATTCAGCTGATGCAGTTTTCCCAATTAGCTCATTTCCTTTGATATGCAAATAGTAACCTCTCATGGCTGGCCCCGGCAGGCTCAATATTCAATGACTTGATAGATTATTTGTGAGGCGAGACCAATAGCCCTGTTTAACTGTTGCATGCTCCAGATGAAAAGGCCATGTGTAATTTACCTTCTGTAATTATAGATGGGCTGATGGGTTACAGGAGTCGTCCCCTGGCCATGGACCCCGACCCACCATACTCATCACACACCTCCTGTTCACTAGGAACCAAATTGAAGGAAACGGAGAGATACCTATGTCAATTTGCCCGATAAGAAACTCTCATTTTCGGTTTGCTATGGTTTGCACTAATGAATACACCCCAGGTCTCCAGTCTCCCACCGACTGAGCAAAAAACTGGGCCAAGTTTAACTTTTTAAACCACCAGCCGTGGCTTAACAAGACAGCATGAAGGAGATGAAGAACTATTAAAGAAAAGGGAAGAATGAGAAAGCAGCGCACGAGTGGTTTATATCGGTGGAGGGTGTTACGGATCAACCTCTGGGGAATTAAACCATTTGTTAGACACTTTTATCCCATGCCCTGACTGCTACAGACCCTCTGTGCAATGTTCTGGGGTTGAATAGGACCAATCCTACTTTGTCTCAGCAGGTGACATTCAGTTTAGATCTCAAAAGAGTGAGAATGACCCAGTTGCTTTCAGTGGCTGAATAAAACCGTGAGCAACACTTCCACCGCTAAAATAAAACTACAACAGATGGACCCAAGGCTATGGTTATACTTGTTAAAGGAGCTGTGAGACTCCCCACTAAGAGGGTGAATCACTATAGTGCAGGAAAATAACAGGGGTTAAACATAACAAACAAATTTATGATTCAATAATCAACAGATTATTGGTCCTATCAGAGCCAAGAGTCCAAAGACCAAATTCACATTGTAAATAATTAATATTGTAATTTAGCAGATGCTCTTATCCAAAGCAACTTACAGTTAGTGCATTCATCTTAAGATAACTCGGTGAGACAACCACAAATCTCAGTCATAGCAAGTACTGTACAAATTTCCTCAATAAATTTCCTCAATATCAGCAGTACTAGTAGGAAAAAGTCAAGTGCGAGTATTAGTTCACGAAAGGCAAGGGTGTTAGTTTTTTATTTATTTTTAAAATCTTAGTCCTATCAAAACCTCTGGATGAGTTTTTGGCCTTTTCGCAATTGCATAATCCCCGCACCCTCTTTCCGCTCTCCTCGTCTCCTTCTCAAAACCTATTGGAGGAGAAGGTCAGAGATGAGGGACCTCTGGCTTTCTCTTCCAATGGGTTTTGAGATGAGGACGAGGAGAGAAGAGGCGAGGAGAGAATTGCGAAAAGGCTTTTGAATCTTTGAAAGGAAGTCCAAATCCAAGGAAATAGAAATAATCCTCACAAAAGGTCATCCCAATGCAATCTCAGGTATAAAGTCAATAAACCAACAGAAATCAAAAAGTCCAATGGAAACAGATGGCTCTGAACTATTCAATGCTCATTTTCCACCAACAGAGTGTGGAATAAAAGAGAAAAGAGGTCTGAAATCCATATTTGAGGAGAACAATGCTAGACTCTTCTCAAACAATGGACATGCAGCCCAACTCAAGATGACACCTGTGGGTTGGACACGCCTCCAACCACAGCCATCGACCACAACATCACTAAATGGGGCAGAAGACCATGAGCAACAATGACAAGAAGCTGCCGTGTGGGAAATCGATGGTGATGTGTTTCAGATGGTTGTATCTTGTTCTTGATACCAAATCTTGTTTTGAGGTATTTTGACTTATATTGTTTTATTTAATTTAACTACATAAAAGTCTATTTATGTTTTCAATAAACATTTGGAGACAAAATATAGTTCACATGTTGTATAATCCTTTGGAGTTGACAGTTGTTTTGCACCTAAGTTGCGCACGCTTTGGTTTTGTTGCTAAACAACCTACCCGTCTATACCTGCAGCCTTTTATGACCATGAGACTTTACCTTCTTGACCTGGTATCAATAGAGCCCAGCATTTTTCCTGGTCAGATCACATAGTAACATGCGGTACTCTGAAAGCATAAAGTGAAAATTAAATGAAACATTGCCCTAAAAATATGAACAGTGCATGCTTAAGGACAAGCTGAACACTTTGGGACTATGTCAACAATGTACAAATGAAAAAATTACCAAAAGTTTTTGGGTGGAGTTTTCCTTTAAGAATTGGGACACTTTTTTCACATCTCCAGACATGAAAATGGTGGCCTATTATTGAAGCAGTCTGACTAAGTGTGTTGACTCTCACATGGGTCTTTTTTGTACATTTACACCACTGCTTGCCTGAAGGAACAAAGTTAATAGCATTGTTGTAATTATCCACATCTGAAATCCAAATCCTCCATCACTTCTGAGCCCATATTAGAGAAACAACTGCCAGTACTAAACTGGAAATTGGATTGACAAAATGTTGGCTGTGCAGACAGAGTCAGGTGTGTAATAAATTACTCTAATTACAAAGTTGTTTACCAAACTGCTCTCCTCTGTCTGGCATCACTGGACAGAGGGCTCTACACCCCTGAATATAGATGCAAGCCTTCCGCATGGTCTAAAAACACCCCAATTTCCTCTTAAAGCAAAGCTCAGTGTCACGGATCCCTCCGGAACTGTGTCATTACACACACCTGGTCCCCATTTCCCTGATTGTAATTGTATAAATGTGCCCTTTGGGTCACCATTGGGCTGTTGATTATTGTTCCAATGTCCTTTGGTCGTGTGAGTACCTGTGCTCTGTTGTTTTGGCTTTTGTGCCGCTTGTATTTGTGCAGATGATTACGGGTCTCGTCCCATGTAGAATCATTGTGTGCTTGTATGTTATGGGTCTCGTCCCATGTAGAATCATTGTGTGCTTGTATGTTACAGGTCTCGTCCCATGTAGAATCATTGTGTGCTTGTATGTTATGGGTCTCGTCCCATGTAGAATCATTGTGTGCTTGTATGTTATGGGTCTTGTCCCATGTAGAATCATTGTGTGCTTGTATGTTACGGGTCTCGTCCCATGTAGAATCATTGTGTGCTTGTATGTTACGGGTCTCGTCCCATGTAGAATCATTGTGTGCTTGTATGTTATGGGTCTCGTCCCATGTAGAATCATTGTGTGTGTGTGTTACGGGTCTCGTCCCATGTAGAATCATTGTGTGTGTGTTACGGGTCTCTCCCCATTTAGAATCATTGTGTGTATGTTACGGGTCTCGTCCCATGTAGAATCATTGTGTGTGTGTTACGGGTCTCACCCATCTAGAATCATTGTGTGCTTGTATGTTACGGGTCTCGTCCCATGTAGAATCATTGTGTGCTTGTATGTTACGGGTCTCGTCCCATGTAGAATCATTGTGTGCTTGTATGTTACGGGTCTCGTCCCATGTAGAATCATTGTGTGCTTGTATGTTACGGGTCTCGTCCCATGTAGAATCATTGTGTGCTTGTATGTTATGGGTCTCGTCCCATGTAGAATCATTGTGTGCTTGTATGTTATGGGTCTCGTCCCATGTAGAATCATTGTGTGCTTGTATGTTATGGGTCTCGTCCCATGTAGAATCATTGTGTGCTTGTATGTTACGGGTCTCGTCCCAGTGTATTTATTTGAGGTACTCCTTGCTATTTTGTTTGGGTTTCAGCTCTGTGTTTTGTATACATATTTGTTTGGTCTTTGTCCCCTTGCCTTTACATGGCACGCTGTAATTTGGGTCAATAAAAAAAACGATCTATTTATAACATCATCGTGACACTCAGAGACTTTCATTCAACATCATCAGTGTGATCATTTACTCATGAAAACATTAGGTACAGTCCCATGTAAAATGAAGCCTGAACAAAATGTGAATCATTTAGAACGCAGACTTTCCAGAGGTCTGGTCTGCTGGTCATCTCTAAAGGAGAGGAGTAAACAAGGTGTTAATAGTATAGTGGAGCAGTTGGCAAAATGTTATAGTGTTGCATTTACAGCTTGGTTCCATAACTGTACATCTTACTAATTCAAGAGACAGTTAAAAGGCTTCTGCATTCCTCAACCGCTTTACTGTATTTCATCCATCTTTATTGCGAGTCAAGAGGGACCGAACAAAGCCCACGCAAGTTATCATAATCCAAGAGGCGGGAGGTAGCATGAATTAGCTCCGCTACCGTGTAGCTGTGAAGTGTTGCCCAGTTGCTCTGGAAACTGCATGGTTGACCGCACATAGGTGTGGGATGACACAGCAGGAGGCTATGGGAGAGATGGAGACTACAAATCTAGCCTCAGCTCACTGGGACTGCGCCCTCCATGGCAGAACTAGTACAAATGGTTTGGACTAATACAGAGGCTTCGTCCATTTATCTGCACTTCTGTCACATGAATATGCTAATGTTCTCAAGGAACAAATCCTCTCTAAAATTGTGTTATTTCTTTGGAAGACTGAATCATTTGAATCACTTTCCCTCTCTGCTGATTTGCGAGCTGGTGTGTTTGTGGCTGTTTATTAGCTATCAGGTCAAACTCATACATTTTTACTCCTCAGAACAGGGCAATAGAGCATTGATCTGAAAAATGAATATTTCAGATGAGGTGGAAAAAAAGAGAGGCATGACAGAGAGAAGCTGAGTTGCACTGGAAGATGGAAGAGAAAATCAGCAATTAATTTCTCTCATGATTGGTACAGGGTCATTGGATCAGTTTAGAACACTGGAGTAATAATGCAATGTGACGTCTGTTGGACTGACGTCGGTTTTTAGTGATAAGAGTGACTACTACATAACTGAATGTAGTACACGCAGTATTGTACCTGCTGAATGCATTCTTACTTCCTGGAAAACATAGCCTAACTGTAACAACTATGTACCACCATCAAACGTGTGATCACAATGCTTGAACTCATGTAGGATAGATTCAACGAGGCAGCCTATAGGTAGGAGGCCGTGTTGTGCCAGGTCAACAACCTCTCCCTCAACGTGATCAAGACAAAGGAGATGATTGTGGACTACAGGGGAAGGCGGACCGAGCACGCCACCATTCTCATTGACAGGGCTGTAGTGGAGCAGGTTGAGAACTTCAAATTCCTTGGTGTCCACATCACCAACAAACCAACATGGTCCAAGCACACCAAGACAGTCGTGAAGAAAAACTATTCCCCCTCAGGAGACTGAAAATATTTGGCATGGGTCCTCAGATCCTCGAAAGGTTCTACAGCTGCACCGTTGAGAGCATCCTGCCCTGTTGCATCACTGCCTGCTATTGCAACAACTCGCCCTCTGACCGCAAGGCACTACAGAGGATAGTGCGAACGGCCCAGTACATCACTGGGGCCAAGGTTCTTGTCTTCCAGGACCTCTATACAAGGCAGTGTCAGAGGAAGGCCCTATAAATTGTCAAATACTCCAGCCACCCTAGTCATAGACTGTTCTCTCCGCTACTGCATGGCAAGCGGTAACAGAGCACTAGTTCGAGGTCCAAGAGGCTTCTAAACAGCTTCTACCCCCAAGCCATAAGCCCCCTGAACATCTAATCAAATGGCTACCCAGAATATTTGCATTAAATTAACCTCCCTCCCCTTTTACGCCGCTGCTACTCTCTGTTATTATCTATGCACAGTCACTTTAATAACTCTACCTACATGTACATATTACCTCATTTACCTCGACTAACCTGTGCCCCCGCATATTGACTCTGTACCGGTACCCCCTGCATATAGTCTCGATATTGTTATTTTACTGCTGCTCTTTAACTACTTGTTACTTATTTCTTACTCTTATTCGTTTTTTTTAAACTGCATTGTTGGCTAGGGGCTTGTAAGTGAGCATTTCGCTGTAAGGTCTATACTTTCTGTACACCTGTTGTATTCGGCAAATGTCACTAATTAGACATTTGATTTGATTGATTTGAAAAGGAAGCCTGTACAGAATAAAAATATTCCAAAATATGCATCCTGTTTTAAAACATGGCACTAAAGTAATACTACAAAACATGTGGCAAAGCAATTAACTTTTTGTCCTGAGTACAAAGTGTTATGATTGGGTCATATCCAGTACAACACTCAACATATTTTCTTACATAGTGCTGGCTGCATCATGTTTTGGGTATGCTTGTAATTGTTAAGGACTGGGGAGTTTTATTAGGATGAGAAAATAAATGGAATGGACATAAGCAAAGGCAATATCCTTAAAGACTGGGATATGTGAGACGGTAGTGTCCCACTTGGCCCAAAGCCAGAGAAAATGCAAAGCGCCAAAATAAATCCAAATAAATTACTATAAAATCAAACTTTCATGAAATCACAAGACACCAAATTAAAGCTACACGTGTTGTGAATCCAACCAACATGTCAAATTTCAAAAAGGCTTTTCGGCGAAAGCAAACGATGCTATTATCTGAGGATAGCACCTCCGTAAACAAAAGAGAGAACACATTTCAACCTTGCAGGCGCGACACAAAACGCAGAAATAAAAATATAAATCATGCCTTAACTTTGACGAGCTTCTTCTGTTGGCACTCCAATATGTCCCATAAACATCACAAATGGTCCTTTTGTTCGACTAATTCCGTTTATATATATATAAAATGTCAATTTATTTGGTGCGTTTGATCCAGAAAAACACCGGTTCCATCTTGCGCAACGTGACTACAAAATATCTCAAAAGGTACCTGTAAACTTTGCCAAATCATTTGAAACTACTTTTGTAATACAACTTTAGGTATTTTTTAAAAGTAAATAATTGATCAAATTGAAGACGGGATGATCTGTGTTCAATACAGGAAGAAAACAAACTGACGCTACCATTCTGGTCACGAGCCTCTAAAAAACAGTACACTTGAAGTGACCCTCGTTTTGAGCAGGGCTACTTCTTCATTACACAAAGGAAAAACCTCAACCAATTTCTAAAGCCTGGTGACATCCAGTGGAAGCGGTAGGAACAGCAAGAAGGTCCCTTAGAAATCTGTATTCCCAATGAAAACCCATTGAAAAAAAGAACAAAAAATCTGAATGGTTTTCCCACTGGGTTTCACCTGCTACGTAAGTTTTGTTATACTCACATACATGATTCAAACAGTTTTAGAAACTTCAGAGTGTTTTCTATCCAAATCTACTAATAATATGCATCTCTTACCTTCTGGGGATGAGTAGCAAGCAGTTGAATTTGGGCATGCATTTCATCCGGACGTGAAAATACTGCCCCCTGTCACCAAGAAGTTAAAGAAAACCTGGTTCAGTCTGCTTTCCAATAGACACTGGGAGATTAACTCACCTTTCAGCAGGACAATAACCTAATACACAAGGCCAAATCTACACTAGAGTTGCTTACCAATAATTTGAATGTTCCTGAGTTGCAGTTACAGATTTGACTTAAATCTACTTGAAAATATATTACAAGACCTGAAAATGTTTGTCTAACAATGATCTACAATTTGACAGAGTTTGTAGAATTTTGAAAAGAATAAGGGACAAATTTTGCACAATCCAGGTGTGGAAAGCTCTTAGAAACTTACCCAGAAAGACTCACAACTGTAATTGCTGCCGAAGGTGCTTCTACAAAGTATTGACTCGGGTGTGAACATTTATGTAAATTTGATATTTCTGTATTTCATTTTCAATACATTTGCAAACATTCCTAAAAACATGTTTTCACTTTTCACAATATGTGGTATTATGTGTAGATGGGTGAGCAAAAAACAACAATTCAATACATTTTGAATTCAGGCTGTAACACAACAAAATGTTGAATAAGTCAAAGGGTATGAATACTTTCTGTAGCCACTGTATTCAGACCCCTTCCCTATTTACCTTATTTGCTATGAGACACGAAATTGAGCTCAGCTGCATCCTGTTTACATTGATCATCCTTGATATGTTTCTACAAATTGATTGGAGTCCACCTGTGGTAAGTTCAATTGATTGGACATGATTTGGAAAGGCACACACCTGTCTAAGGTCCGACAGTTGACAGTGCATGTCAGAGAAAAAGCCAAGCCATGAGGTCGAAGGAATTGTCTGCAGAGCTTAGAGACAGGATTGTGTTGAGGCACAGATCTGGGGTAGGGTACCAAAACATTGTTTCAGCATTGAAGGTCCCCAAGTACACAGTGGCCTCCATCATTCTTAAAAGGAAGACATTTGGAACCACTAACACTCTTCCTAGAGCTGGCCGCCAGGCCAAACTTATCAATCGGAGGAGAAGGGCATTACTCAGGGAGGTTGGTTACCAAGAACCCGATGGTCACTCTGACAGAGCTCTAGAGGTCCTCTGTGGAGTTGGGAGAACTTTCCAGAAGGACAGCAATCCACCAATCTGTCCTTGATGGTAGAGTGGCCAGATGGAAGCCACTCCTCAGTAAAAGGCACATGGCAGCCCGCTTGGTGTTTGCCAAAAGGCACCTAAAGGACTCAAAGACCATGAGAAACAAGATTCTCTGGTCTGATGAAACCAAGATTGAACTCTTTGGCCTGAATGCTAAGCGTCAAATCTGGAGGAAACCTGGCACCATCCCTACAGTGAAGCATGGTGGTGGCAGCATCATGCTGAGGGGATATTTTTCAGCGGCAGGGACTGGGAGACGAGTCAGGATCAAGACTGAGATGAACGGAGCAAAGTACAGAGAGATCCTTGATAAACACCTGCTCCAGAGCCCTCAGGACTTCAGACTGGGGCAAATGTTCACCTTCCAACAGGACAATGACCCTAAGGACACAGCCAAGACAACGCAGGAGTGGCTTCAGAAAAAGTCTCTGAATGTCCTTGAGTGACCCAGTCAGAGCCCGGACTTTAACTTAATCAAACATCTCTGGAGAGACCTGAAAATAGCTGTGCAGCCACGCTCCCAATCCAACCTGACAGTTCTTGAGAGGATCTGCAGAGAAGAATGGGAGAAACTCCCCAAATACAGGTGTGTCAAGCTTGTAGCGTTATACCAAAGAACACTCAAGGCAGGATTCGCTGGCAAAGGTGCTTCAACAAAGTACTGAGTATAGGGTCTAAATGCTTATGTAAATGTTGTATTTGAGTTTTTAATTTTTGCTTTGTCATTACGGGGTATTGTGTGTAGATTGACGAGGGAAAAATAACAATTTAATCAATTTTAGAATCAGTCTGTAATGTAACAAAATGTAGAAAAACATCAAGGGGTCTGAATACTTTCTGAATGCACGGTATATATTGATCATTGGAGGTAATTTTTTGGCAGTTCAAAAATTGTGATGGTGAGTCTTTTTTTTCTCCAGCTAATTTTCAGATTCTGTCATACTTGGATAAAGAAAAACATTCACACAATCATACTTTAAAATAAGTTGAAAATATTTCTTAAAATAAAGTCAACATTTTATTTTGTTAATAAAGTGGCAATATTTAGTGAATAAATTGCGAAATTGTATTTATTTAGAGTATAAAGTCAACATTTATTTTTGTGAATAATGTGTCAATATTTCGAGAATAAACTGGCACTATTTCGAGAGAAAAAGTTATATTATTGGTGGGGCAAACTCCCCCCAAATAATTTAGATGTTTGCCAGCAAAGCCTCTACACAACACAACACTAAACAATACATTAATTGCACTATAACGGCGACAAGCGGTGCCCACAAACTGTTAGGGCCTGAAGAAAGCTGTCCCAACAGCAGAGCTTTCTTTCCAGCACAATGGAGTAAATCCTTACCACCGCTACACCTATTATTTTGAATGCTGAACAGTGAACAAAAATATTCATATACTGTGTAGATCAATAAAAACTAAGAAGGCTATCAAAATACCTATTCTGTACTAGTATAACATGTGTCCCTCAGTATTATCATTGGTGTAACTGCCTTGAAAAATCACTGACTATAATGATACACAGTGCCTTGCGAAGTATTCATCTCCCTTGGCATTTTTGTTCTATTTTGTTGCATTACAACCTGTTGTTTAAATGTATTTTTATTTGGATTTCATGTAATGGACATACACAAAATAGTCCAAATTGGTGAAGTGAAATGAAAAAGAAAACAGAAAAGTGGTGCGTGCATATGTATTCACCCCCTTTGCTTTGAAGCCCCTAAATAAGACCTGGTGCAACCAAGTACCTTCCGAAGTCACATAATTAGTGAAATAAAGTCCACCTGTGTGCAATGGAGATTATGTGACAATCTCAGTGTCACATGATCTGTCGCATGATCTCAGTATATATCACCTGTTCTGAGACTGCAACACCACTAAAAAAGGGGCAGGACCAAGCATGCGGCACCATGAAGACCAAGGAGCTCTCCAAACAGGTCAGGGACAAAGTTGTACAGATCAGGGTTGGGTTATAAAAAAAATATCCGAAACTTTGAACATCCCACAGAGCACCATTAAACCCATTGTAAAAAAAATGGAAAGAATGTGGCACCACAAAAAACCCACCAAAACTCGTGGACCAGGCGAGGACATTAATCAGAGAGGCAACAAAGAGATCCAAGATAACCCTGAAGGAGCTGCAAAGCTCCACAGCCAGAATAAAAGCCATTGCCTAAAGAAAAAAATAAGCAAACACTTTGATGTTCGCCAACGGGCATGTGGGATACTCCCCAAACATATGGAAGAAGGTCGTCTGGTCAGAGAAGACTAAAATTGAGTTTTTTGGCCATCAAGGAAAATGCTATGTCTAGCGCAAACCCAACACCTCTCATCACCCCGAGAACCCTATCCTATTTTTCCATCGGCATGGACTGGGAAACTGGTCAGAATTGAAGGAATGATGGAGGCTGCTAAATAATGGGACATTCTTGAGGGAGACCTGTTTCAGTCTTCCAGAGATTTGAGACTGGGAAGGAGGTTCACCTTCCAGCAGGACAATGACCCTAAGCATACTGCTAAAGCAACACTCAAGTGGTTTAAGGGGAAACATTTAAATGTCATGGAATGGCTTAGTCAAAGCCCAGACCTCAATCGAATTGAGAATCTGTGGTGTGACTTAAAGACTGCTCTACACCAGCAAAACCCATCCAGCTTGAAGGAGCTGGAGCAGTTTTGCCTTGAAGAATGGGCAAAAATCCCAGTGGCTAGATGTGCCAAGCTTATAGAGTCATTCCCCAAGAGACTTGCATCTGTAATTGCTGCAAAAGGTGCCTCTACAAAGTATTGATGTTGGAGGGGGGGTTGTCTTATTTCTTGTTTGTTTCGCAATAAAAAATATTTAGCATCTTCAAAGTGGTAGGCATGTTGTCTAAATTAAATTATACGAACCACATTTTTTAAATGTTTAATTCCAGGTTGTAAGGCAACAAAATAGGAAAAATGGCAAAGCGGTGAATGCTTTTGCAAGCCACTGTAAAAGGACCTTGAGCATTCTCTCCAGGGGGAAACTGTTATTGGGGGAGGGATCTATATTTGAGACAGTTATTAACTAATCACACCATTTTATGATGTCTAAGGATTCCATTGATGATTTGGTGTCACTTGGTGTTAGTCAATTTAAAACAAGGGAAATTACATTGTGAGCATAATCATTAATCATATCACTTTAGTAAATCATTTTTAAAGGATTGATTACCTTAGATTTGAGTGGCCTCGATTTAGGAAATTCTAATTTACCAAAATTGTCTCATTGGCGTTACTACTCCTACTGGTGACACAATGTTATCATGATGGTAAAAATGATTTAAAGTCATTAAGATACCATATTAGTTTATTTAGAATGGGAAGATGTGCCCACATATATTTGAATTAAAACAAATATCTAATAAATGAAGTGATCTACCTCTGATCATACTAATACAGACGCATCATCACTTGATACATTTGACAAAATGACAAGATGACTTTCTTCAGTGATGAATGAAAAACTCTGCCAGAGACAGCAAAATAAACACCCTTTACAAGATACATTTAGACATCATCTTCATGCTTTCATAGCAGGAGCAGTCGACCATATAGTTTCCTGTTGTGTTGCTTGTAAAATCATTAACAATGTCACTTTTATGCATACACTTTTTATGGAGCCATGCACCCTCCAAATGATATAATCATTACAGATAGTTTCATGGACAATAAAAGAAGAACAAAAAGCTCCACATCTATCAGAGTAAGAGAAAATGAGAGGAGAGGACAATACATGAGAGGAGAGAACATGATAGGAAATGAAAGAAGAGAAGAGAACGGGAGAGGAGAGGACAGGACACGAGAGGGGAGAACAGGAGAGGAGAGAAAAAGACAGGAGAGGACAGGTTAGGCCAGGACATGAGAGGAGAAGAGAGGAAATGAAAGGAAAGGAAAAGAAGAGAAGCAGAGCGGGGAGGGAAGGAGAGGAGAGGTGAAGAGAGGAGAGAACAGGACAGGAGAGGACAGGTTAGGCCAGGACATGAGAGGAGAAGAGAGGAAATGAAAGGAAAGGAAAGGAAAAGAAGAGAAGCAGAGCGGGGAGGGAAGGAGAGGAGAGGTGAAGAGAGGAGAGCTACAGAGCTAACAAAGTCCTGAAAGACCAGAGAGCCAGCCACCCAGGGGCAAAGGCACCCTGAACTCTGTGACCAGGATTACTCAACGATATGAACACAGTTGATTGGACAGTGCTCCAGCAATCCCATACACATCAGGCCAAAGTATCGCTGCAAAAAAAATATCGGAATAATTAGCCTATGGAAGCCCTCATTAAAAGTTGACTCAAATAGCATGGCTTTGATCTGCTTCCTGGCCAGGTTATTTTAGTTCACACAACAGATAAAAGGCAGGCTAAGGTGTGAGGACAATGGTTAATTTACCAAAGAGGATTGTTTAGACTTGTCCAACTAGGTTAGAGTTTGTAGCAAGGGGGTTTGGGAGTGATGATGGCATGTGAGGAGAATGTGCAGGTTGTCACCTGAGGTTGTCACGCCCTGACCTTAGAGAACCTTTTGGTTAGGTCAGGGTGTGACTAGGGTGGTTAGTCTATTTTTTTATTTTCTATGTTGGCCTGGTATGGTTCCCAATCAGAGGCAGCTATACAAAGCCATACAAAGCTGTATGTTTCGTTTTGTTGCTCTTTCATGTTTTTGCCAGTTATCATAAATAAAAAATGATTAACCTACCCCACTCTGCATCTTGGTCCGACTATCCTTCCAACAACGATCATGACAGAGGTATTCCAAAACATTTAGCACTTACAAAATCAAGAGTTTAAGATGATACACTGAGTGTACAAAACATTGTATTGAGTGTACAAAACTAATATCGAGTTGCACTCCAATTTGCCCTCATAACAGCGTCAATTCATCGGGGCATGGACTCTACAAGGTGTCGAAAGAGTTCCACAGGGATGCTGGCCCACGTTGACTCCAATGCTTCCCACAGTGTGTCAAGTTGACTTGATGTTCTTTGGGTAGTGGGCCGTTCTTAATTCACACGGGAAACTGTTGAGCATGAAAAACCAAGCAACATTGCAGGTCTTGACACACTCAAACTGATGCACCTGGTACCTACATTTTCATTTTCATTTAAGTCATTTAGCAGACGCTCTTATCCAGAGCGACTTACAAATTGGTGAATTCACCTTCTGACATCCAGTGGAACAGCCACTTTACAATAGTGCATCTAAATCATTAAGGGGGAGGGGGGTGAGAAGGATTACTTATCCTATCCTAGGTATTCCTTGAAGAGGTGGGGTTTCAGGTGTCTCCGGAAGGTGGTGATTGACTCCGCTGTCCTGGCGTCGTGAGGGAGTTTGTTCCACCATTGGGGGGCCAGAGCAGCGAACAGTTTTGACTGGGCTGAGCGGGAACTGTACTTCCTCAGTGGTAGGGAGGCGAGCAGGCCAGAGGTGGATGAACGCAGTGCCCTTGCTTGGGTGTAGGGCCTGATCAGAGCCTGGAGGTACTGCGGTGCCGTTCCCCTCACAGCTCCGTAGGCAAGCACCATGGTCTTGTAGCGGATGCGAGCTTCAACTGGAAGCCAGTGGAGAGAGCGGAGGAGCGGGGTGACGTGAGAGAACTTGGGAAGGTTGAACACCAGACGGGCTGCGGCGTTCTGGATGAGTTGTAGGGGTTTAATGGCACAGGCAGGGAGCCCAGCCAACAGCGAGTTGCAGTAATCCAGACGGGAGATGACAAGTGCCTGGATTAGGACCTGCGCCGCTTCCTGTGTGAGGCAGGGTCGTACTCTGCGGATGTTGTAGAGCATGAACCTACAGGAACGGGCCACCGCCATGATGTTGGTTGAGAACGACAGGGTGTTGTCCAGGATCACGCCAAGGTTCTTAGCGCTCTGGGAGGAGGACACAATGGAGTTGTCAACCGTGATGGCGAGATCATGGAACGGGCAGTCCTTCCCCGGGAGGAAGAGCAGCTCCGTCTTGCCGAGGTTCAGCTTGAGGTGGTGATCCGTCATCCACACTGATATGTCTGCCAGACATGCAGAGATGCGATTCGCCACCTGGTCATCAGAAGGGGGAAAGGAGAAGATTAATTGTGTGTCGTCTGCATAGCAATGATAGGAGAGACCATGTGAGGTTATGACAGAGCCAAGTGACTTGGTGTATAGCGAGAATAGGAGAGGGCCTAGAACAGAGCCCTGGGGGACACCAGTGGTGAGAGCGCGTGGCGAGGAGACAGATTCTCGCCACGCCACCTGGTAGGAGCGACCTGTCAGGTAGGACGCAATCCAAGCGTGGGCCGCGCCGGAGATGCCCAACTCGGAGAGGGTGGAGAGGAGGATCTGATGGTTCACAGTATCGAAGGCAGCCGATAGGTCTAGAAGGATGAGAGCAGAGGAGAGAGAGTTAGCTTTAGCAGTGCGGAGCGCCTCCGTGATACAGAGAAGAGCAGTCTCAGTTGAATGACTAGTCTTGAAACCTGACTGATTTGGATCAAGAAGGTCATTCTGAGAGAGATAGCGGGAGAGCTGGCCAAGGACGGCACGTTCAAGAGTTTTGGAGAGAAAAGAAAGAAGGGATACTGGTCTGTAGTTGTTGACATCGGAGGGATCGAGTGTAGGTTTTTTCAGAAGGGGTGCAACTCTCGCTCTCTTGAAGACGGAAGGGACGTAGCCAGCGGTCAGGGATGAGTTGATGAGCGAGGTGAGGTAAGGGAGAAGGTCTCCGGAAATGGTCTGGAGAAGAGAGGAGGGGATAGGGTCAAGCGGGCAGGTTGTTGGGCGGCCGGCCGTCACAAGAAGCGAGATTTCATCTGGAGAGAGAGGGGAGAAAGAGGTCAGAGCACAGGGTAGGGCAGTGTGAGCAGAACCAGCGGTGTCGTTTGACTTAGCAAACGAGGATCGGATGTCGTCGACCTTCTTTTCAAAATGGTTGACGAAGTCATCTGCAGAGAGGGAGTAGGGGGGAGGGGGAGGAGGATTCAGGAGGGAGGAGAAGGTGGCAAAGAGCTTCCTAGGGTTAGAGGCAGATGCTTGGAATTTAGAGTGGTAGAAAGTGGCTTTAGCAGCAGAGACAGAGGAGGAAAATGTAGAGAGGAGGGAGTGAAAGGATGCCAGGTCCGCAGGGAGGCGAGTTCTCCTCCATTTCCGCTCGGCTGCCCGGAGCTCTGTTCTGTGAGCTCGCAATGAGTCATCGAGCCACGGAGCGGGAGGGGAGGACCGAGCCGGCCTGGAGGATAGGGGACATAGAGAGTCAAAGGATGCAGAAAGGGAAGAGAGGAGGGTTGAGGAGGCAGAATCAGGAGATAGGTTGGAGAAGGTATGAGCAGAGGGAAGAGATGATAGGATGGAAGAGGAGAGAGTAGCGGGGGAGAGAGAGCGAAGGTTGGGACGGCGCGATACCATCCGAGTAGGGGCAGTGTGGGAAGTGTTGGATGAGAGCGAGAGGGAAAAGGATACAAGGTAGTGGTCGGAGACTTGGAGGGGAGTTGCAATGAGGTTAGTGGAAGAACAGCATCTAGTAAAGATGAGGTCGAGCGTATTGCCTGCCTTGTGAGTAGGGGGGAAGGTGAGAGGGTGAGGTCAAAAGAGGAGAGGAGTGGAAAGAAGGAGGCAGAGAGGAATGAGTCAAAGGTAGACGTGGGGAGGTTAAAGTCGCCCAGGACTGTGAGAGGTGAGCCGTCCTCAGGAAAGGAGCTTATCAAGGCATCAAGCTCATTGATGAACTCTCCGAGGGAACCTGGAGGGCGATAAATGATAAGGATGTTAAGCTTGAAAGGGCTGGTAACTGTGACAGCATGGAATTCAAAGGAGGCGATAGACAGATGGGTAAGGGGAGAGAGAGAGAATGACCACTTGGGAGAGATGAGGATCCCGGTGCCACCACCCCGCTGACCAGAAGCTCTCGGGGTGTGCGAGAACACGTGGGCGGACGAAGAGAGAGCAGTAGGAGTAGCAGTGTTATCTGTGGTGATCCATGTTTCCGTCAGTGCCAAGAAGTCGAGGGACTGGAGGGAGGCATAGGCTGAGATGAACTCTGCCTTGTTGGCTGCAGATCGGCAGTTCCAGAGGCTACCGGAGACCTGGAACTCCACGTGGGTCGTGCGCGCTGGGACCACCAGATTAGGGTGGCCGACCATACCCCTTTCAAAGGCACTTAATTAAATATGTTGTCTTGCCCATTCACCCACTGAATTGCACACATACACAATCCATGTCTCAATTGCCCCCACCCCCCCCTCATCTACACTGATTGAAGTGGATTTAACAAGAGACATAAGTAAGGGATCGTAGCTCTCACCTGGTAAGTCTAGTTCTAGTCCTGTAACAACTAGAGGAAATTTTCATTCAATCATTATAATATTGTACCTGGCATTAGAATGCCAGTCCTTCTGAATAGATTTGTCATTCCTGACACTGACAAGATATGTGAGCTTAGTCAGAGTTCTTTTTGGCGCAAAATTATCGTTATCGGGCTTATAATGTGTGTCTCGAGAAAAAAAATGGTCCGGTGTGTTATAAATGCCAGGGTCAATTTCGGATCCCAGTCCGCCCCTGGTCATGACAGACGTAATGAAACACAACATAACAGAGTTGTTCTTCTAGAGGGAAGTCACTATTAGCCCTAATCACCTCAAGGAGTTACCATCTGCAGAAACATCATTAGCACCTGCTCTTTAGCCTGCCCATAGCTATTCTACACTTTATTTTTTAACTTGTTCTTTTAAACCATATTTTTATGGGTTATCATTGCATTTCAAAGTTAGCACTTAACAAATCAACATACTGTAATTAACGTAAATATAGCAGGTGTCTAGTTTTATAAATACTACCATTCCTATACTGGTATGTACATATAATTGGCCATTTAGATGGGCATTTTCTGACAACATGATGACACTTCATTTTCCCAGGTCAGATGAAGCTCTCTAATTATGTAAATGCATATGGTGATGCGGGTTTAGGGTTGGGATTAGGTTTAAGGTTTAACACTGAGATCAGGGCAACTTGCTGAGGTATGGTGAATGTTACAGTGCGGAAGGGAACATGGTTTATCTAATGTGCCATGTAATTAGTTACAACCGGAAATATGTCAGCAATTAGCCGAATAAGAATAGGATTCATTCAAGCACTCTCATAATGAAAGAAAACAAAGGTGATAGAAAAATATGTTTTGGCAAACCGATTGGAGAATTGGTTTTGATGAACTCAAGAGCGAACCAGAACAACATAAATATGCATGAGGTCCATCTAGATGCACCAGTGTATTAAATTACAGGAGTGAAGGAGTCTAAAAGCCTGTTATAGTGGCGGAACCCTTTTTAATGACCTTGTCATTTCCAGCTTGCTCCTCACAAAGCCGACATAGTGGGAGCGCATGCTCCATTATAGAAACTCCATCTGTTTCCTCTGTCTGCAGACAACAACAATAACTGCCTTTTAATCTTAGTTTACACAATTTTACTCTACGTCAACTCTGCAATCTTTTGGGGCATGGTAAACATATAAAACATGTTGAGCCTCCGATTTACAGCTACAGCAAACTTGTTAGCTCTGGAGAAACATTCACAGTTAGCGTTACCTAACATCTAACAGTTCTGTTTTCTACATGTTTGTGGTTCATCGTGTGGTAAAAAAAATGTAGTTTAACAGATTAAAGATATTATTTCACTTACGGCAATTGGAAATGTGAATTGTTATGTGGATTATACATAATGTTCATTTTTGTAGGTGTTGATACATTTTTCAAGTCTGACATTTCTAAGTGGAAATTACAAAACTTCAGATGCCTTTTTTAACCTCAAATACACAACAAGTTTTACATTTCCTGCAACAGGGTCATCAAGTTATTATTATAGTTTGGTGGGTGTTTATATTTGTACTATTTCATACGTACAAGTGTGTATTAATACACTGGTTTTATTGCATGTCCCACTCTTCCTGAGACAGCCTAAGAGAAAGGGGTCACAGCCAGGGTTTGCCATTCAACCCTGGAGTAATTAGGGTTAAGCGCCTTGCTCAAGGAAACATCAAACAATTTTTCACCTTGTGGAGTTGAACTAGCAACCTTTCGGTTACTGGCTAACCGCTAGCCTACCTGCCAGCCACAAATATTTTTTGTATCACATGCATATTATGTCAGCCTTTAACAAGGCTGGAGAACTGACAGTGTACAAGCTTTAATATTCTACATCTGTAGATACAACACGAAGCATCCCAATGTCCACCAGAGGCACTTTAAAATTACTTTCCCTCGCTTGACATGGAATTCCACAGATTTATTCACCATAGTACTTTTCAGAGAAATTGTAATTTTTTTGCATCACGTTGCAAGCCCATGGCAGCTGGAGAAAATGTGTGTGGAGAGTGATATTCTAGTACAGTGCCACTTTGCCTCACAGAGGCATTCAGCTCTATCATGATCACTTTCTCCACTGACAAACAACTCCACTGACAACCAACTCCACTGACAACCATCTCCACTGACAACCAACTCCAACCAACATTCTCAAGGTGACTGATGCATCTCTCTCTCACTCTCTCTCACTCTCTCGTTCTCTCGCTTGCTCGTGCTCTCTCTCCCGCTCGCGCTCTCGCTCACTCTCTCGCTCCCGCTCCCGCTCCCGCTAGCACTCTCTCGCGCTCTCTCTCTCGCTCTCGTGCTCTCCCGCTGGCGCTCTCGCTCACTCTCTTGCTCACTCTCTCTCGCTCCCGCTCGCGCTCTCTCTCTTGCTCTCTCTCTCGCTCGTGCTCTGGCTCACGCTCTGGCTCGCGCTCGCGCTCTGGCTCGCGCTCTCTCTCTCTCTAGTTCCCATATGATATCGCCATCATGTAACAGTTTTCCTCTATCACTTTTTGTGATTCTACTAGTGTAGTTAGTTTGTAATGATGTTAAACGAATGGCTGCTGCCCATACTATCAATTCTCCAATCGCCTGTCCAACATCACTACTCTGGACAGCTCTGACTTAGAATACGTGGACAACTACAAATATTTAGGTGTCTGGTTAGATGGTAAACTCTCCTTCCAGACCCATATCAAACATCTCCAATCCAAAGTTAAATCTAGAATTGGCTTCCTATTTCGCAACAAAGCATCCTTCACTCATGCTGCCAAACATACCCTTGTAAAACTGACCATCCTACCAATCCTCGACTTTGGCGATGTCATTTACAAAATAGCCTCCAATACCCTACTCAACAAATTGGATGCAGTCTATCACAGTGCAATCCGTTTTGTCACCAAAGCCCCATATACTACCCACCATTGCGACCTGTACGCTCTCGTTGGCTGGCCCTCGCTTCATACTCGTCGCCAAACCCACTGGCTCCATGTCATCTACAAGACCCTGCTAGGTAAAGTCCCCCATTATCTCAGCTCGCTGGTCACCATAGCATCACCCACCTGCTCCAGCAGGTATATCTCTCTAGTCACCTCCAAAACCAATTCTTTCTTTGGCCGCCTCTCCTTCCAGTTCTCTGCTGCCAATGACTGGAATGAACTACAAAAATATCTGAAACTGGAAACACTTATCTCCCTCACTAGCTTTAAGCACCAACTGTCAGAGCAGCTCACAGATTACTGGACCTGTACATAGCCCACCTATAATTTATCCCAAACAACTACCTCTTTCCCTACTGTATTTAATTTATTTATTTTGCTCCTTTGCACCCCATTATTTTTATTTCTACTTTGCACATTCTTCCACTGCAAATCTACCATTCCAGTGTTTTACTTGCTATATTGTATTTACTTTGCCACCATGGCCTTTTTTTGCCTTTACCTCCCTTATCTCACCTCATTTGCTCACATCGTATATAGACTTGTTTATACTGTATTATTGACTGTATGTTTGTTTTACTCCATGTGTAACTCTGTGTCGTTGTATGTGTCGAACTGCTTTGCTTTATCTTGGCCAGGTCGCAATTGTAAATGAGACCTTGTTCTCAACTTGCCTACCTGGTTAAATAAAGGTGAAATATTTTTTCTTTTTTTAAAGGATCTTACAACATTCAGATTCGATGGCCAGCACTTCTTTAAAGGTGAGGGGTCTGATGGAATATATGGATTAGCCTTAAATTAAAAGATACATAACTATGTAGAGACATGCAATAATCTAATTGTGGATTACCTGGCAGTACCTAAAGCAAAGTGTGATTTTGACGAATTTGAAAGATACTTAAATATATTCCATGCAGTTTGTGCTGAATGTGTTTGCATTGCGGTGATGAGTCTAGCTTTAAAGCTGTGGCTGGCTGTAGAAGAATGATTCATGTTATCGAGCAAGGACGGTCACTTGGAAGCATGTCATCCGCGTGTGCATGAGCGCTAATATGTTGCTATGCCAAGAAACAAGTCTAAATGTAACTAATAGCAGCTAAGATGAATTCCCAGGGGTATGTCATAGCCAGGCCCCAGCTGGCTTTCTCATACAGCTCTCAGGGGTAAAGGCTTTTGTCTTGATCAAAAGATAGTGTTGAGCCTGTGTATGCCTGTAAAGCAATGCTGTGGCCATGTTTGAAACCTATCTATGCAACTACGGTATGACTGGCTGTATGTTAAACAGATTTTACTTAGCAATATTGTCAGCACACACCAGTTCACTGTAATAATCTGTCAAAAGGCTACATGTGTAGTTAAAATAATCTGACAATGTGAAATTTAGTATTTTAAATGGAGAGATGTGAAATGGAGTATTTTAAATGGATAAATGTGAGTCTTTTAAATGGAGCGCTCATTAGACACTATCACGCCCTGACCTTAGTATTCTTTGTTTTCTTTATTATTTTGGTTAGGTCAGGGTGTTGATATGGGTGATATGTGTGTTTTTGTCTCATCTAGGGTGTTTGTACTGTTTTCGTAGATTTATAGGGTTGTTTCCATCTAGGTGTTTATATATGTCTATGGTTGCCTAGATTAGTTCTCAATTAGAGGCAGGTGTTTATCTTTGTCTCTGATTGGGAACCATATTTAGGCAGACATGTTATTTGGGTATTTTGGTGGGTGATTGTTTCCTGTGTCAGTGTTTGTGCCACACGGGACTGTTTCATTTCCATTTCACTTTGTTATTTTGTATTTGTGTCATGTTCAGTCTTTTCTATTAAAACATGGACACTTACCACGCTGCGTATTGGTCCGATCCTTGCTACACCTCTTAAGACGAAGAGGAGGAAATCTGTTACAGACACAATAACTGGGTTGGATATTGCCTTACCAAAAACTATCTAACAAAGTCTGTCTTAAAATCCAAAAGGTCCAATACAGTCGAACTTCTTAGGAATAGTAGTCCCGCCAGCGGGACAACTTCCGGTGAAACTGGAGGGCGAGCAATTCAAATAAATAATCATGAATATTTTGGATATTTTAAACATTTAGGTACATATAAGTGTCCAATATTGGCTGAAAGCTTACATTCCTGTTAATCTAATTGCACTGTCCAATTTACAGTAGCTATTACAGCGAAAACATGCCATGCGATTGTTTGAGGATGGTGCCCCACATCGAAATATTTTTCCACCTGCACAGGTTTCATACATTCACATGTAACGATAAAATATTCACTTACTTTTTGAAAATCTTCCTCTGAATTGTCATCCAAAGGGTCCCAGCTAAAACATGTCATGTTGTTAGATAAAATCTTTCTTTATATCCCAAAAAGTCAGTTTAATTGGCGCCATTGATTTGAGTAATCCACTTGTTCAACTTGCAGAGAAAGGAATCCAAAATTCTAACCCTAAACTTTGTTTCAACAAGTCAAAATACGTTTCTATTAACTCTTCAGATATCCTAAAATGTAATCAAACTATAATATTTATTTCGGAAAGAAGTATGTTCAATAAGAAACCGATTTTAGCAGGTGTGTAATGACTTCATGGCGAGCGCAAACACGAATTTACAAAACTGTGTCCATCTGCTAAAACTGATATTTCTTATTCGTTTCTGAAGTTACAAGCCTGAAACCTTGAACATAGACTGCTGAAACCCTGTGGAAGCCATAGTAATTGCATCCAGGGAGCTAATTCTCAATATGACCTTTCTCTTGCAATTCTAAGAGGATGGTCTCTCTGTTTTTTCTTTGGACTTTCTCCTACCATATCTATTGTGTTATATTCCCCTACATTATTTATTTTTTTCAATTTAAAGTTTTATTAAGTTTTCTTGTTTTTCAATCAACCAACAAAACACATTCCACATTCACAGATGTGACAGGCTTAAAAAAATTATTATAATAATAATACATTTGAAAAAAATACAATTAAAATAAAGGATAAAGAAAAATAATACAAGTTTTTTATGTATTTATTTATTTATTCCTTGGTGCATATATATATATATATATATATATATATATATATATATATATACATACATACATACATACGTGCGTACTAAAAAAAAACAAAAAAACAACATATAACACTTGCAGCAGCACTATCAAGGTTCTTATTATTATCTATTTCTAGCCTTCGCTGAGACGACGAGACAATAATTCGTTTTTAGGTTTTACAGCATCTTACACAACATGTATCTGCACATTTCCCTAGTCACCCCGTTCACTCTGTCTAGTTTGAAATATAGTTGAATAATGGAGACCAGAGTCTATCAAACTTGGGCTGTCTCTTGTGGAGGTCATAAGTGAGATTTTCAAGAGGAAGAATGTCAACAATCTGGTCAATCCACATTTTAAATGTAGGAGGGGTATTAGTGGCCCACAATAGAAGAATACATTTCTTAGCAAAGTATGTAATAGTCATAAGCAAATTTTATCTGTCAGGATCAAGGACAAAGTCCTGCTGGGCATTAAGAAGATAGATACACAGGGTCATATCAAACTGTACCTCTAGTCTTTTTGCCAGAATCTGGCAATCTCTCTACAGCTCCAAAATACATGCATATAGGTTCTACTTTCAGAGGTACATCTTTTACAGTTAGGAGACATATCTGTTTTCATTCTATTGAGTCTCAAAGGAGTATAATAAAATTTGTACAAACATTTGTAATTAGATTCTTTCATTTTTACATTGGTAGAGGAGCAGTATACCCTGTTGCAAACCTCCGCCCATAACTCATCACTGATAGTCAGACCAAGGTCCTTTTCACAGATTATTTTCAAAGGAGTAAAGGAGGAGCCTCCTTTCTCAGAAAGGAGTCTATAGATGTAAGATATTTTGCCGTTAATGGATTGTGCTGTGACAAGAAGGGTTTCAACTTCATTCAACTGAGTTCTAAACCTCCTCTTGGAGGTAAATGAGGAAATTACATGTCTAATTTGAAGATATTTTTTTTTTAATGGATCTTGGCACATCAAATTCACTGCAGAGCTCTTGAAAGGATTTCAGTATAGTGGTTTTCTGATGAAATAGGTCTGAAAAGGTCCTGATTCCTAGAGTATGCCAAAGATTAAAGTTGGCATCCCTCAGGGCTTTTGGCAAGTCTGGGTTGCCTACTATAGGCGAGTGAGAACATATTTGGGAGGAAATGCCCAGGTATTTCTTACAGTCCCTCCACGCTAGTAGGGTGCTGTAAATCACAAAGGTTTTGGCTATGTTGCCCACTCCACTAAAGTTATTAATGAATATAATTGAGCTTGAGGGCAATGAACCACAGGATTGGGCTTCTATCTGAATCCACGTTGACTCTTGTTTGTTTGTGATCCATGTTAGCATGTTGCGGATTTGGGCAGACCAGTAGTACAATTGAAGGGAGGGAAGGGCAAGACCACCCTTAGATTCAGGTTTCGATAGAGTGGAAAACTTGATCCTAGGTTTTTTATTGCCCCATATAAATTTGGTGATGCTTTGGTTAGTTGTTTTGAAAAAGGAAACTGGGAGATCGCATGGGAGCACCTGAAATAAGTAGTTCAGTCTAGCGAGGACGTTCATACGGATGACACTAATTCTTCCTACTAAGCTAATTGGGAGGGAGATCCAGGTTTGGAGATCGTTCTTGATACGATCCAGGAGTGGAAGATAATTTTCCTTGAAAAGACTATTCAGACCTGGTGTTATGAAGATCCCGAGGTATTGAAACCCCTGTGTTTTCCATTGGAAAGGACATAGTGTCTTCATAGAGCTGCTGAGTGTAATATTGAGAGGGCAGACAGTGGATTTGTTCAAATTGATCTTATAACCTGAAAACTTGCCATACTGAGCAATTGTGTCTAAAATGAGAGGGAGGGATTTCTCAGGGTTGGATATGTAGAGCAAGACATCTTCCACGTAAAGCAAAATCCTGTGCTGCAGGCCGCCTGCAGAAACACCCATAATTCTTGGATTGCTCCTTATCAGCTCTGCCAGAGGCTCCGCCCCCAACAAGTAGAGCAGGGGGGACAGTGAGCACCCTTGTCTTGTGCCCTGTTCCAGAGGGAATCTGTCAGAGTTCAGTCCATTAGTAGTCACCATGGCATTTGGATAAGAGTATAGTGATTTGATCCATTTAATAAAATTTGGGCCCATATTGAACTTTTCTAAGACTGAAAACAGAAAGCTCCACTCCATCCTGTCAAACGCCTTCTCAGCATCCAGTGAAGCCAGCAGGACAGGGGTCTTCTGTGCGTTTACTTGATCAATAATATCAAAAAGCCGGCGAATGTTATCAGAAGAGTATCTGACTCTAATAAATCCAGTTTGGTCCGCTTTTATTGTTTTGGGAAGAAGAGTGTAGTCTTTTGGCGGGCAATTTGGTAATTGTTTTATAGTCGAAATCCAACAAGCTTATGGGCCGGAAGGACGAGCAGGATAGGGGGTCCTTGTCCTTTTTTAGCAACACTGTAATGCGAGCTGTGTCTGGGTGAACTCCGTTTTTGCAAAAATCCTCCAGCATTGGCATGAAGATAGGGCTGAGCTGGGGCCAAAAAGCTTTGTAGAACTCTCTGGGGAATCCATCTGGGCCTGGGGACTTATTAGGGGGCATGGAGGTAATTGCCTCCAGGATCTCCTCAGGAGTGAAGGGGGAGTTCAGATCTTCTTGGTTGGTCTCTGATAGTTTAGGTAGCGAGATTCCCTCTAGGAAAGAGTGGAGTTCTGCCTCCATGTGTTTTCTCTAAGAGGTATATAGTTTCCAGTAAAAATCATCATAAATTGATATTTTTTGGGTCGTATGTGACCTCGTCCTCTGCTGTTCAGATAGCCATGGTTGTACGCTCTGACTGCTCCTTTTTTAATTGGTAAGCAAGCAATCTACTGGGCCTAGTGCTATACTCATAGTATTTCTGTTTAGTAAAGAAACCTTTTTTTAATCTCCCGAGTGTAGTCCAAATTCAGTTTGGCTTTGGCTGCTTTAAGATGACTGCAGGAGATGATGTCTGGGGATTGTTTATGTATTCTTTCACAGCATTCCAGCTCCCTCTCAAGATCTAGCCTGTGTGCTTCCTTTGCTTTTTTCTTAGACGAAGCATATGCAATCAGATGACCTCTTAGTGTGGCTTTAGAAGCGTCCCATATTGCGGACGGAGAAACAGGAGAATCTTTATTGTCTTGTGTGTAGTTGTCTATCCATGTAGTTACCAATGTATGGAACGCTTCGTTTGATAGCATGGAGGTGTTGAATTTCCAGCTCTTTGACCTCGGGATGTTTTTGCAGAGGTCAAAGCGGAGGTGGACAAAGGCATGATCTGAAAGTGCTATGGGTCCGATTGTACATGTGGCTGAATTTATTGAACTCTTTGGGATAAAAATGTCATCTATAAGGGAGTAGGTGTTATGGACATTAGAGTAGTATGTATAGTCCATAGATGAGCTATTAGCCTCTCTCCAGATATCTATCAGTCCCATCTCTTTAGTAAGAGAGTTCAACATCTTTGCAGATCTAGGATTTGTGGTGGGGACTTGAGATGATTTGTCTAGGGTTAGGTTAAGGGTACAATTAAAATCTCCGGCCACCACGCCAAAGGAGACACAATGCTCACTGAACAGGGTTATCATTTTTGACATGAAGGCAGGAGTATCTGTGTTAGGGGCGTATATGTTTAAGATAGTAATTGGTTGACCATAAAGTGACCCAGTTATCAAAATAAACCTCCCCTCCAGATCAGATATGTTTTTGTCAATTATGAATGGAACATTTTTATGGATAAGTATGGCTGTACCTCTACTGTTTGTTTTGAAAGATGAGAAATACACCTGTCCCACCCAAGCTCTGCGGAGTTTGGCATGTTCAGCATCACAGAGGTGTGTCTCTTGTAATAGCGTAATAGTCTGCTTTTTCCTTTTTTAGAGCACATAGTATCCGTTTTATTGCATGCCCTAGACCATGGCAGTTCCATGTCAATAGATTTAAGGTACTAGTCATATTCATCGAACAGTAATCGAACTTTAGTGCAAGTCATCGCTGGGTAAAAGTGGATAGTAGTTACAGCTGCGTTCACATAAATGGAAAATAAATGGTGTACATAAAATCACACAGTCACTTTAATAACTCTACCTACACGTACATATTACCTCAATTAACTGGTGGCCCTGCACATTGACTCTGTACCGAAACCCCCCTGTATATAGTCTTCCTGTTGCTATTTTATTGCTGCTCTTTAACTACTGTTACTTTTTTTTTCTTATCCGTATTTTTTAAACTGCATTGTTGGTTAGGGGCTCATAACTAAGCATTTCACTGTAAGGTGACCTGCTTTATTCGGCGCATGTGACTAATAACATTTGATTTGATTTCCTGCCTGTAGCTCAGGACCTGAACAAGAATATGCATGTTATTGAAACCATTTGAAAGGAAACACTTTGACGTTTGTGGAAATGTGAAATGAATGTAGGAGAATATAACACATTAGATCTGGTGAAAGATAATACCAACAAAAAAACATGCCTTTTCAATTTTTTTGTTTATTCAATCATCTTTGAAATGCAAGAGAAAGGCCATACTTTCAGATAGGAGTCTAGGTGTAATTTAGATTTTGGCAACCAGATGGCAGCAGTGTGTACAAAGTTTCACACTGATCCAGTGAAGAATTACATTACTGCACAATATTTTGTATCAAGTATGCCATGGGTTTACCCAAATGTGCTGAATTGGTCAATTGATACATTTTCAAGTACATAAGGGCATACAAAAATGCTATGGTAATAAAAAATAAAAATGTAAGTTCACACACTCCCAGAAATGTCATACATGATGGATCTTTAGCTTATACACACACTTTCACACATCTAGATGGCCGGGCGGGGTGGTTGTTGAGCCAGAGACAACAGTGGGGTCAAACTGTACACCCTATGCTACATTTTTATCTCTGGGACCCTCAGGATGTCAAATCAGAGCAAGATGACTGAATGTAAGTCCATAATTTACCTTCAGAGGTGAATGTATCAAACCAGTTGCCATGATAAAAGTTTTGTTGTTGTTGTGCACTATCCTCAAACAATAGCATGGTATTTTATCACTGTAATAGCTACTGTTAATTTGACACCGCAATTAGCTTAACAAGAATTTAAGCTTTCTGCCCAAATAAGACATATCTATGTCGCGGAAAGTTGGCTGTTGTATACAACGTCATTCTAGTTACATTAGTGCATGTTAGCAACAACCATCCCAGTTTAGGGACACCGATCCCGTAGAGGTTTTAACATTTTAACTTGTCATGTATTTGAGGTTTAAAAAGGCTTCGAAAGTTTGTAATATCCACTTAGAAATTTCAGACTTGATTTCTCCTTACGAAAAATGTATCAACCTCTACGGAAATGTCCATTAATTATAATTTTACAGTTCCTGTTGTTGCAGTATTATTTTCCTGCCGTAGCAAACTGGCTCAAATTAAAATCCTGCATCTGTATATAAAAAATATATGATGATTCATTAAAAAATGATATGGTACGATATCACAGGGCATGAAAGTTACAATGGTGCCGGAGGTGATTTGCTGCCGTTTACAGGCTCCTAACCAACTGTTCTATTTTGTGTGGGGGTTTTTATTTTTATTTTTTTGTAACTTATCTTGTACATAATGTTGCTGCTACAATCTCGTATGACCAATAAGAGCTTCTGGATATCAGAACAGCGATTACTCACCTCGAACTGGACGAAGATGTTTTATTTAATGAGTCCGACGCGAAGGATATACTGCTTCTCCAAGACCAGGCCCAAATCCCCGTCATTTGTGTGAAGAAAAGACAGAAATACAGTGGGTGGAGTTCGGGGTGCCTTGTTAGAATTTGTTGGTGACTGAGTAACCCAACAATACAATTAATTATATTGGCCAACGTGCAATCACTAGAAAATAAACTGTAGGATCTCCGTTCGAGACTATCCTACCAACAGGACATTAACACCTGAAATATCTTATGTTTCACTGAGTCATGGCTGACGACATGGATAATGTACATTGGGCTGTTTTTTCTGTGCATCGGCAGGACAAAACAGCTACGTCTGGTAAGACGTGGGTTGGGTGTGTGTGTCTATTTGTCAATAACTGCTGGTGTGCAATGTCTAATATTAAGTAGGTCTGGAGGTATTGCTTGCCTGAGGTAGAGTACCTCATGATAAACTGTAGACCACACTACTGTATCTACTAAGCAAGTTTTTTCTTAGTCATCTATTTACCACCACTAACCGATGCTGTCACTAAAACTGTACTCAACAAACTGTATAAGGCCATAAGCAAACAAGAAAATTTTCATCCAGAAGTGGCGCTCCTAGTGGCCGGGGAATTTCATGTAAGCAAACTTAAATCAGTTTTACCTCATTTCTACCAGTATATCACAAGTGCAACCACAAGGGGAAAAAACTCTAGACCAGCTTTACTCCACACACAGAGACCCATACAAAGCTCTCCCTCGCACACCATTTGGCTAATCTGACGCTAATTCTATCCTCCTGATTCCTGCCTACAAACAAAAACTAAAGCAGGAAGTACCAGTGATTCGCTCAATAAAGAAGTGGCATCAACAACGTCATCTCTACAGTGACCGTAAGTACATATCCCAACCAGAAGCGATGGATTACAGGCAACATCTTCACCGAGCTAAAGACTAGAGCTGCCACTTTTAAAGAGAGGGACACAAATCCGGAAGTTTATAAGAAATCCCCCTATGCCCAAACAAACCATCAAACAGGCAAATTATCAATACAGTACTAAGATTGAATCCTACTACACCGGCTCTGATGCCGGCTCATACACCGGCTCATTGATTACAGCTCAGCGTTCAACACCATAGTGCCCACAAAGCTCATCACTAAGCTAAGGACCCTGGGACTAAACACGTCTATCTGCAACTGGATCCTGGACTTCCTGATGGGCCGTCCCAAGGTAGTAAGGGTATGCAACAACACATCTGCCACACTGATCCTCAACACAGGGGCCGAACACTCCCCCATTCACATCGACGGGGCTGTGGTGGAGCGGGTTGAGTGTTTCAAGTTCCTTGGTGTCCACATCCCCAACAAACTATCATGATCCAAACACACCAAGACAGTCATGAAGAGGGCACAACAACACATTTTTCTACAGCTGCACTATCGAGAGCATCCAGACCGGTTGCATCACCACCTGGTATGGCAACTGCTAGTCATCCGACCTTAAGGCACTACAGAGATTAGTGCGTAAGGTCCAGTACTCCACTGGGGCCAAGCTTCCTACCGTCCAGGACCTCTATACCAGACGGTGTCAGAGGAAAGCCCAAAAAATTGTAAAATACTCCAGTCACCCAACTCATAGACTCTTCTCTCTGCTACCGCACAACAAGAGGTACCGGAGCTCCAATTCTAGGTCCAAAAGGATCCTTAACAGCTTCTACCCACAAGCCATAAGACTGCTGAATAATTAATCAATTGGCCACCTGGACTATTTGCATTGACCCCCCCCCCCTTTGTTTTTGCACAGCTGCTACTCTCTGTTTATTATCTAAGCATTGTCACTTTACCCCTACCTTCACGTTGAAATGACCTGGACTAACCTGTACCCCCACACATTGACTTGGTACGGGTACCCCCGGTATATTGCCTCGTTATTGTTCTTTTGTTGTGTTACTGTTTTTCTTTTATACCTTTGTTTATTTATGAATATTTTCTTAACTCTATTTATTGAAATGCATGATGGTTAAGAGCTCATAAGTAAGCATTTCACGGTAAGGTCTACACCTATTGTGTTCAGTGCATGTGACAAATACAATTTGACTTGATTTCCCAATATACTGGGAGAAGAACTCATATCTCTGATATCCTGCAAAAACAGGAAACATTTACAATGTACTGCCTAAGGTGGAACCAAAGAGGATTGCAACATAAAACCATTCTGGGACTTTGCAGAAATAATCTCTAAATATGAACATGTCTATGAAAGGAAATTACACTCGTCCTCCCCTGGAGGACATTTTCATATTAAACATTGTTTGGTGGCTGCAAAAGTGGAGCTATTTTCAGCCTGGCCGTCGCCCTGTGTCTTAGGAACAGTCACAGGGAGTAAGAGAAGGCCCACAGGTCAGTGGGGTGTTTCTACAACTCTCCCTCTATGGGATAGAAACACAAATAAATGACTGGCAAACTGGGTTCTTCATCTCTGTTGAAATGGGATTTGTCTCTGTGGTGAAGTCATCAGAGAGGACAAAAGCACTCCATTATCGTACCTCCACAGGCATCTGTCTTGCCAGTTGGCACAGAATGGGCGTTTAAAAGGAGGACTCTACAGAGAGATTAGGCTAACTGATAATAGCTTTGGTTAGGTACCAGAATGATCACTATGTGAAACACTCATCATCCTTTATTACAAAAAATGACATTGTCTATAAAAAAAACAAATAGAACAAATATTCACATTTATTCAGATCATTATTATTTTTTATACTTATTGGTTGAGGTAGACAAAGAACTATAGATGTGTAGTTGAATGAGTCATGAGTACAGTATTATCTTGATCAAACCTGTGGGTTTCACATCAAGCTGCAATACAACCTCTCTGCTCCTAAAGGACCAACACAGCTACAGGTAACTGCCAAAATAATGGAAACACTTGAGTAAATGCGGGATACAAAGTTTATTGAAAGCAGGTGCTTCAACACAGGTGTGGGTCCTGAGTCATGCTTAGTCATCTATAGAAATGCTGAGCAGGTCATTATTTTGGCCACCATGCCTATGCCCCCATCGGATGCCAATGCCTCCATCCACAAGGCATGGGTGGTCACTGAATGGTTTGATGAGCATGAAAATTATGTAAACCATATGCCATGGACATCTCAGTCACCAGATCTCAAACCAATTGAACACTTATGGGACATACTGGAGGGGCGCCTGAGACAGCGGCAGCTGAAACCACCATCAACAAAACATCAAATTATGGAATTTCTCGTGAAAGAATGGTGTCACATCCCTCCAATAGAGTTCTGGATAATTGTAGAATTTATGCCAAGGTACACTAAAGCTGTGGCCCAACACCCCGTTAAAATACACATTATGTTGGTGTTTCCTTTATTTGGGCAGTTATCTGTAGGTTACGATTACTAAATCAATTAATTAAGTCATTATTTCATCGCCATTAATCTCTCGTGGACAGATATACATAAACATAACTGGTACCATAGAATTTTTCGGGAAGGATTGGATGCGTAAGATAAAGAGCCACAGTAGTTCTAGTGTTTGGGTTTTTCATCACTAGTTATTTGGACAAATCAACATTTTGCAGGTGTTAGCATCTTTCTAATTTTGGAAGGGGAGGTGACATTCGACCCATAGACTTGCCTGTAACTTGCAAAGAGAGAGGGTGGAGATCCTCATTCCATTTCCACTCCTTGGTCGAGCATATTTTCATCTTTAATCAAGCAGCTGCCCAATTATGTAAGACTTTTGTTTTAGGTTAACCGAGATTACATTGCCAGGAAACATTATGGCAAAGGAAAAGAGTAGCGTATTATATACCTGGCCCCATTTCTCATGCCTATTTGCAGCTCACCTAATTATTGCTCTTCCTGCAACAGTTCCCTCAGGAGAGCATGCATTGTCTTATTGATTCGTGTGCTCTGATTCTGCCTCTGTAGCAGCTTGACAGTTTACTCACCAAAGGAGCAGTTTGATTGTTTGCTGTTGTGTGAAAGGCAATAACGTATTTATCACCCACTGCCCAAAGCTATCCACAATGTTGTTGATCTTCTGAGTGTCCCATGTTCTATGCAACGAAGACAAGATATATATTCTTATTTATGGATGTATTGATATATGATGCATTTAAAATGGTAAAAGACAACTCATCATGTAAATAGGACGGGTTGGGGATGATTGAATGTCTCATTTGAAAATATGTGCCAATTGGCGGTCTGATATTGTATGTGTAACCGTATGGGACATATAGGAGAAAGAAAGCAAGTGTTACAGTACAGCGGAAAATAGATCAGATTATTCTCTCCATTATGCATGAGCGAGGCTATGATTGAATCTAGAGATCTGCACATTCTCCTCTCGTGATTCGATTAGAATTCAGTAGCAGGCAATCGTTTGTTGTTATTTCTGAAAATGTCTATCACTTCAGTTTCGCTCCCAAAATATTATATTTTTCTACTATTGCCTCCACAATTTTCTCCCTCTATATTTATCTCATCTGGTACTCTGGGAAGATGTAGAATTGCACCCAGTGATATCATTTCATTTCAGCATAAATATTTCATTGTTTCATATCATGTTCTTTTTACTCTATTGAGCTGACCTCCAAGGTGGTTTTGGCCATGCTTTCCTCCTGGAAAGATCATTTCTGCAATATCTTTTGTGGCACATGATACTGTCTAAAAACCAAAGTTCTATTGCACGATGCAGATTTCAAATGAATTCTTGAAAAGATTCAATTGAGTTATTTATAGAACTCCACTTAAGAGCATGCTATTCTTTGTGTGGCAGGGTGCATTAGTCCCCAACAATGGCTGAAATATTTGCTTGAGGAGAGAGAGAGAGAGAGAGAGAGAGAGAGAGAGAGAGAGAGAGAGAGAGAGAGAGAGAGAGAGAGAGAGAGCAAGAGAGAGGGAGAGGGAGAGCGGGAGAGCTAGAGAGAGAGAGAGAGAGAGAGAGAGAGAGAGAGAGAGAGAGAGAGAGAGAGAGAGAGAGAAAGAGAGCAAGAGAGAGGGAGAGAGGGAGAGAGCGGGAGAGAGCGGGAAAGAGCTAGAGAGAGAGAGAGAGCTGGAGAGAGAGAGAGAGAGAGAGAGAGAGAGAGAGAGAGAGAGAGAGAGAGAGAGAGAGAGTGAGAGAGAGAGAGAGGGAGAGAGAGAGAGAGGGAGAGAGCGGGAAAGAGCTAGAGAGAGAGAGAGAGCTGGAGAGAAAGAGAGACAACCTGATGGACAGCCAGTGAAAAGTGCAAAGTAATGTCGATAATATTTCCCATCTTGTTTTGTTTTATCTTTCATACCATGTCATGTGTCTTCTCCGTCATGAGAGCTAGACTGTCTTCTCAGTCATGTTGACACTGGTCAGCTACCATTGCTTTAATGTAGTGTTGTTCTCATTAAAATTGTTGTTGTAGTTGCTGTTAATGGTAATCCCATGTCCACTACTACTATTATTATTGCTGTTGGTCCCAACATTTATTTATATATAAATATATATTATATATAAACAAATATTTTTTATTTTATTGAGAGAGAGAGAGAGTAGGACAGACAGACACAGTGTGGATCTTGATGTTGTGAAGTTTCCAGGTCCATTGTTTGGTCTTTTAAAACAAATCACATAGGACAATAGTAAAATACGTCACCTTTTCCCTCCTTGCATTTTATAGAAACACTTTCTTTTTTATCACCAGACACAACTATGTGTCTATATGAGAATGCTAGCAGGCGTGCTTTGATTCGAAACTGTCTCTTAAATGTCCTATTCCAGGTGGAAGCCCCTTTATATGAATAAACACAGATAACTCCCACACCTCATTAAATGGGTTGGAATCAATGTCTCCCCCCAGGTCTTTTGTTACAGGGCAGTGATTTATGTGCAACAGCTTGTGACATGAAAACTAATACAGTGACTTAAAAGCAATTATCCCACTCCCCTGCTGTCTAACAGGCATGTCCACCAACTAACTTGAGATTCCCTCGTGTTGCGGCACTGATTTCTACGCTGCCACACCAAATAGCTTTGTTCCAGGCGAAATGTGTTAAATGTCTGTCAGACTGCCTGAATTACCTGGGCTGGAGATCTGGGATTACACAATTAACAAGGGGCTGTGTTCAGAATGGAACTAGTATATGTTGGTTGCCATTAGAAGCTATACCATAGCTAATGTTTACCATACCCATACAAGAAAATAGTATCCCCCTCTACTTGAAATCATACTCTGAGAGGTGATTCCATTCCATTACAGTTGAAAATAATCAATACATTTGTTTATTGAAAATAAAAACTCTTAGACCATAAAATGAGTTTGAGATTACAAGCATCTATTTTCAGACCATAACAGATTCCTAGACATGCATATTTTAACCATTCAGGTAGGTATGTCTTGGTACTAATTATGGAACTAGACTATGGGTGATTTGGTTAGATAACGAGGGTGAAAAAGTAAATAATTTATTTCTCTAATAAGAGAGTGCCCTCGGCCAGCAACCCTAATCTGCAGTTTGGAGAGTGGATGGTAATTTAATCTGTCCTACTTTAACCTCTCTCACCTGGTTTACACCTCTATTCTGGAAGCGCGTCCACGCTCCTCTCTGTAATCAGAGCTAGGCTGAAACACGGGCTCTCTTTATTGTCCCACCCGTGTAGAGACAAATGACTCAGTCTGTTCTTCCCCCTGCTCCTTTCCCTGCTCCTTTCCCTGCCCCTTTCTCTGCTCCTTTCACTGCCCCTTTCACTGCTCCTTTCCCTTTTCCTTTTCCTGCTAATTTCCCTGCTCCTTCCCTGCCCTTTCCCTGCTCCTTTCACTGCTCCTTTCACTGCTCCTTTCCCTGCTCCTTTCCCTGCTCCTTTCCCTTTTCCTTTTCCTGCTAATTTCCCTGCTCCGTTCCCTGCCCCTTTCCCTGCCCCTTTCCCTGCCCTTTCACTGCTCCTTTCACTGCTCCTTTCCCTGCTCCTTTCCCTGCTCCTTTCCCTTTTCCTTTTCCTGCTAATTTCCCTGCTCCTTTCCCTGCTCCTTTCCCTGCCCCTTTCCCTGCTCCTTTCACTGCCCCTTTCCCTGCTCCTTTCCCTGCTCCTTTCCCTGCTCCTTTCCCTGCTCCTTTCCCTGCCCCTTTCCCTTTTCCTTTCCCTGCTCCTTTCCCTGCTCCTTTCCCTTTTCCTTTTCCTGCCCCTTTCCCTTTTCCTTTTCCTGCTCCTTTCCCTGCTCCTTTCCCTGCCCCTTTCCCTTTTCCTTTCCCTGCTCCTTTCCCTGCTCCTTTCCCTGCTCCTTTCCCTTTTCCTTTTCCTTTTCCCTGCTAATTTCCCTGCCCCTTCCCTGCTCCTTTCCCCTTTCCCTGCCACTTTCCCTTTTCCCTTTCCCTGCTCCTTTCCCTGCTCCTTTCCCTGCTCCTTTGCCCTTTCCCTGCTCCTTTCCCTGCCCCTTCCCTGCTCCTTTCCCTGCTCCTTTCCCTGCTCCTTTCCCTGCCCCTTTCCCTTTTCCTTTCCCTGCTCCTTTCCCTGCTCCTTTCCCTGCCCCTTTCCCTGCTCCTTTCCCTGCTCCGTTCCCTGCTCCTTTCCCTGCTCCTTTCCCTGCTCCTTTCCCTGCCCCTTTCCCTTTTCCTTTCCCTGCTCCTTTCCCTGCTCCTTTCCCTGCCCCTTTCCCTTTTCCTTTCCCTGCTCCTTTCCCTGCTCCTTTCCCTGCTCCTTTCCCTTTTCCTTTTCCTGCTAATTTCCCTGCTAATTTCCCTGCTCCTTTCCCTGCTCCTTTCCCTGCTCCTTTCCCTGCCCCTTTCCCTGCTCCTTTCACTGCCCCTTTCCCTGCTCCTTTCCCTGCTCCTTTCCCTGCCCCTTTCCCTGCTCCTTTCCCTGCTCCGTTCCCTGCTCCTTTCCCTGCTCCTTTCCCTGCCCATTTCCCTGCTCCTTTCCCTGCCCCTTTCCCTTTTCCTTTCCCTGCTCCTTTCCCTGCTCCTTTCCCTGCCCCGTTCTCTGCCTCTTTCCCTATCCCTGCCCCTTTCCCTGATTTTGATGCAAAGAGGCAGAATCATTAGATCATTTGTTTTGGTACTCTCCATATTTGTTTTGGTACTGCCACTGCATTGTCATCGTCACTTCCGGTTGAGGAAGAGCTCGGTTTTGTTTGTTTGTAAAGGTTGTTGTTTAAAAGTATATTGAAAAGTTCTTGGTAACTACCTAGCTTCTTATGAAGCAATAGATTTTGCATCAGTTGCTGGGACTGCTTGTATCTTTCCAGTGTTCCTGTCGACCAAGGATGAGTCTGAGGAGCTATTTGGCATCGCAGCTAGCCTAGCTGCTAGCTAGCTGGACATCAAGCTAGCGAGGTGTTCTTGAACGCAGCCCACGACGCAGTTAGCCATTGTGGCTGGGACCGCAGATTGTCCCGGGTTTGTGGCTGTCTAGATCCCTGCTGTTTGTTGTTTTCAATCTTCCCTGTGACCTGCCCTGTCTGGAACTGCAAGGAGTAACAGCCTAACATACATTGCTAGCTACCATGACAAAGACCAAACCCGATGGGAGTACCGTTGAGGACAGTGGTGTCTCTCTCTCACACATGAAGGATTTTTTCAACTAATAAAATGAGACCTATAAGCAGTTGTTGCAACAACAAGAAAATAGTTGCAAGTGTTTTGTCCAAATACTCGTGGATTCTACTAATAAAAGAATGGACAACCTGACCAGAGAGGTCCAGGACCTGAAGAACAGTTTGCAGTTCTCCCAGGGTCAGCTCGACAAGTTGAAACAGGAGAACGGCAAGATAACAGCAATCTGTAAGTCAGTGAGAGAGGACATCAGTTCTGTGTGTGAATCCATGATAACAATGACAGATAAATGAGACTATGTTGAGAGACAATCAAGGCGAAACAACATGGTTGTGGACGGAATTGCAGAATCTCCACATGAGACCTGGATGGAGTCTGAGGACAAAGTGAGGGAAGGGATCTCTGAGAAATTGAAAGATTGAGGTGGAGCGCGCCCATACGACTGGAAAACCCACCACCGGCCCAGCTGACAGGCCCAGGCCGATAGTGGTCAAGTTCCTGAGGTTCAAGGACAAGGTAGCTGTCCTGGAAAGAGCCAAGAACTTGAGAGGAACATATATTTTCCTCAACGAGGACTATCCTGAAGCTGTGCTCCAGAAGAGAAAATAACTGATCCCAGCCATGAAAGCTGCCAGAGTGTGTGGGGAAATTGCGAACATCCGCTACGACAGGTTCATTGTCCACCCTCCCTCCCAGAAGCCTGGAAGGGATGAGAGAGCCAAGCCTATGGGTTCGTAGCCTCAACCCCGCAGCACACACATTAATGGACTGCTGAATGTATATTTTTTTCTCTTGCTTTGTCTGCTCTTTTCAATATTATATTATTATCTTTGATAAGCTACCCAGGAAAGGGCTGAAAATAGCCCATATTAATTTACGTAGCCTTAGAAATAAGGTTCATGAAATCAGTAACTTGCTATCAGATAACATTCATATATTAGCCATTTCTGAGACTCACTTAGATAATTCATTTGATGATACAGCAGTAGCAATACAAGGATATAACATCTATAGAAGAGACAGAAATGCTCATAGGGGAGGAGTTACTGTATATATTCAGAGCCATATCCCTGTAATAATTACAGCAGATCGTATGTCAAGTGTTATTGAAGTGTTGTGGTTGCAGGTTCACTAGCCACATCTAAAGCCTTTTCTTTTGGGATGTTGCTATAGGCCACCAAGTGCTAACAGTCAATATCTGAATAATATGTGTGAAATGCTTGATAGCTGTCCACTCAAGAGGAAGCTTCTTACTGTAACCAGTGCCTGTAATCTGGTTCAGGTTATTAATCAACCTACCAGGGTGTCTACAAACACGACAGGAACAATACCAGCCACGTGTATCAATCACACTTTTACTAATGCTCTAGAACTTTGTTCTAAAGCTGTATCCGTACCCATTGAAAGCAGTGATCACAATATAGTGGCTATATCCAGGAAAGCCAAAGTTCCAACAACTGGGCCTAAAATAGTGTATCAGAGATCATACAAAAATATATTGCCGTAACTCTTATGTGGATGATGTTAAAAATATTTGTTGGTCTGATGTGATTAATGATGACCATCCAAATGCTGCACTTGATGAATTTATGAAATTGCGTCTTCCAATTATTGATAAACATGCACCTGTTAAGAAACTGACTGTTAGAACTGTTACGGCGCCATGGATTGACGAGGAATGTAAAAACTGTATGGTTGAAAGAGATGAGGCAAAAGCAGTGGCTAATAAGTCTGGCTGCACATCTGACTGGCTTACTTACTGCAAACTGAGAAA
This sequence comes from Oncorhynchus masou masou, assembly GCF_036934945.1. Lineage (NCBI taxonomy): Eukaryota > Metazoa > Chordata > Actinopteri > Salmoniformes > Salmonidae > Oncorhynchus > Oncorhynchus masou. The sequence goes on along the minus strand of NC_088223.1, from coordinate 86,411,960 downwards.
TTATGTGACTAAACTCAACAAAAAGAAGAATAAACTTTATTATGAAGCCAAGATCAATAATATAAAGAACGATGGAAAAAAAACTATGGAGTATTTTAAATGAAATTATGGGCAGAAAGACAAATTCAACGCCATCTTTCATTGAATCAGGTGGCTTATTCATCACAAACCAGTTGATGTTGCCAATTATTTTAATGATTATTTAATTGGCAAAGTGGGCAAACTTAGGCAGGAAATGCCCACGGCAAACAGTGAGCAATTATATTCATGCATAAAAAAAAATAATGATAGAAAAGCAGTGCAAGTTTGAATTTTGTAAAGTTACTTTGGGAGAAATGGAAAAATGATTGTTCACGATCAATAATGACAAACCTCCTGGCATTGACAACTTAGATGAAAGCTACTGAGGATGGTAGCTGACTTTATAGCCACTCCTATCTGTCATTTTTTAAATCTGAGCCAAGAGGAAAGTATTTGTCCTCAGGCCTGGAGGGAAGCCAAAGTCATTTGGCAAAGTAAACAGCAGACCTATCAGTTTGCTGCCAGCTCTGAGCAAACAGTTGGAAAAATTGTGTTTGAGCAAATACAATGCTATTTCTCTCTAAACAAATTAACAACAGACTTTCAGCATGCTTATAGAGAAGGGCACTCAACATGTACTGCACTGACACAAATGACTGATGATTGGTTGAAAGAAATTGATAATAAGAAGATTGTGGGAGCTGTACTGTTAGATTTCAGTGCAGCCTTTGATATTATTGACCATAACCTGTTGTTGAAACCAATTAAGTACTATGGCTTTTCAACCTCTGCCATATCGTGGATTCAGAGCTATCTATCTAATAGAACTCAAATTGTTTTCTTTAATGGAGGCGTCTCTAATTTCAAACATGTAAAGTGTGGTGTACTGCAGGGTATCTCTATAGGCCCTCTACTCTTTCCTGTTTTTACCAATGACCTGACATTGGCATTAAACAAAAGTATGTGTCCAAGTATGCTAATGATTCAACCATGTACGCATGAGCAAACAACGCTAAGGTAGTCACTGAAACCCTAAACAAAGAGTTGCAGTCTGTTTTGGAATGGGTGGCCAGTAATAAACTGGTCCTGAACAGCTGAATCTGGTCATTAATGGTGTGGCTGTTGAACAAGTTGAGGAGACTAAATTACTTGGCATTACCTTAGATTGTAAACAGTCATGGTCAAAACATACAGATTCACTGGTTGCAAAGATGGGGAGAGGCCTGGAGGTAATAAAGAGATGCTCTGCTTTTTTGACACCACACTCCAAAAAGCAAGTTCTGCAGGGTCTAGTTTTGTCTAATCTTGATTATTGTCCAGTCGTGTGGTCCAGTGCTGCAAGGAAAGACCTAGTTAAGCTGCATCTGGCCCAGAGCACGTTTTTTTTTCACCTTTATTTCACTAGGTAGGCTAGTTGAGAACAAGTTCTAATTTGCAACTGCGACCTGGCCAAGATAAAGCGTAGCAATTCGACACATACAACAACACAGAGTTACACATGTAATAAACTAAACATACAGTCAGTAATACAGTAGAACTAAAGAAAACAAAAAGTATATATTCAGTGAGTGCAAATGAGGTAAGTTAAGGAAATAAATAGGCCATGGTGGCGAAATAATTACAATATAGCAATTAAACACTGGAATGGTAGATTGGCAGAAGATGAATGTGCAGGTAAAGATACTGGGGTGCAAAGGAGCAAAATAAATAAATACCAGTATGGGGATGAGGCAGGTAGATAGATGGGCTGTTTACAGATGGGCTATGTACAGGTACAGTGATCTGTAAGCTGCTCTGACAGCTGGTGCTTAAAGCTAGTGAGGGAGATGTGAGTCTCCAGCTTCAGAGATTTTTGCAATTCGTTCCAGTCATGGGCAGCAGAGAACTGGAAGGAAAGACGACCAAAGGGGTGCGTGCTACGAGTGGGTGCTGCTATGGTGACCAGTGAGCTGAGATAAGGCGGGGCTTTACCTAGCAGAGACTTGGAGATAAACTGTAGCCAGTGGATTTGGCGACGAGTATGAAGCGAGGGCCAACCAACAAGAGCGTACAGGTCGCAATGGTATGGTAGTGTATGGGGCTTTGGTGACAAAACGGTTGGCACTGTGATAGACTGCATCCAGTTTGTTGAGTAGAGTGTTGGAGGCTATTTTATAGATGACATCACCAAAGTCGAGGATCGGTAGGATGGACAGTTTTACGAGGGTATGTTTGGCAGCATGAGTGAAGGATGCTTTGTTGCGACATAGGAAGCCGATTCTAGATTTAATTTTGGATTGGAGATGCTTAATGTGAGTCTGGAAGGAGAGTTTACCGTCTAACCATACACCCAGGTATTTGTAGTTGTCCACGTATTCTAAGTCAGAGCCGTCCAGAGTAGTGATGCTGAACGGGTGAGCAGGTGCGGGCAGTGATCGATTGAAAAGCATGCATTTAGTTTTTTGCGTTTAAGAGCAGTTGGAGGCCACGGAAGGAGAGTTGTATGGCATTGAAGCTCGTCTGGAGGTTAGTTAACACAGTGTCCAAGGAGGGGCCAGAAGTATACAGAATGGTGTCGTCTGCGTATAGGTGGATCAGAGAATAACCAGCAGCAAGAGCAACATCATTGATGTATACAGAAAAGAGAGTCGGCCCGAGAATTAAACCCTGTGGTGTGACAGGTTAAAGGAAATATTCATAGCCTGTTATACATTAAAAAGTATTAGTAAGTTCATAGTATGTGAGGATCTTAAAACATCTAAGGTTAAAAAGATCATGCAGTCATTATTAGTTGATAGAGATTGATAACATTCATATAATTGTGTTAAAGTTCAAATCCGTCAAGCGTACAAAGGGTACGAATTGTGAGAGTAATGTGTAAACGTTATATTGATTACTTTATTTTGTGGTGCCTAAAAGTGTTAATCTGTGATCTACTAAATGCTCTTAATCTATGAGCCTGAGATCGATTGCTCTGGTCTCCACCCATATTCCTGGGGAAATAGCGGTCTTTTCTCATTGCACTAAAAGTTGAATTGAGAAAACAACACCGTATCACTCTCGTGATTATTTCTCCCCTTTTTTCAGGTACGTTATTGATGATTTTAAAAAAAGAGTAATTTAAATGTAATACCTCGCTAACATGTCAAAAGTGTTTAAGGTGTTTCTTAGTAACATCTTGAGGAAGTTAGAGTTAAGTTTGCAGAGAGTAATATGAGCCCAGAGTAATATGCTTAGTTGTAGCGAAGAATAGCATCGTACTGAGAGTAGCTGCCATTTTATGTCGATTGTGAATGAACGTGTGCGTTGTTAATAAGATATTTTGCTGTGTTATTTGTATAATGGTTTTTCTGTTGTTTTGTAATGTTACTTTTGTAAAATGATTGCACTAAAAGTTGAATTGAGAAAACAACACCTTATCACTCTCGTGATTATTTCTCCCCTTTTTTCAGGGGCGTAACAGTGGCACACCCATAGAGACTGTCAGAGGACCGGACAACAGTCCCTCCGATTTGACACAATGGACTCTATCAGAGACGTAGTTGGTAAACCAGGCGAGGCAATCAATTTGAGAAACCAAGGCTGTCGAGTCTGCCAATAAGAAAGTTGTGATTGACAGAGTCGAAAGCCTTGGCCAGGTCGATGAATATGGCTGCACAGTAATGTATCTTATCGATGGCAGTTATGATGTTGTTTAGAACCTTGAGCGTGGCTGAGGTGCACCCATGACCAGCTCTGAAACCAGATTGCATAGCGGAGAAGGTATGGTGGGATTCAAAATGGTCAGTAATCTGTTTGTTAACTTGGCTTTCGAAGACCTTAGAAAGACAGGGTAGGATAGATATAGGTCTGTAGCAGTTTGGGTCTAGAGTGTCACCCCCTTTGAAGAGGGGGATGACCGCGGCAGCTGTCCAATCTTTGGGAATCTCAGATGATACAAAATAGAGGATGAACAGGCTAGTAATAGGGGTTGCAACAATTTCTGCAGATATTTTTGGAAAGAGAGGGTCTAGATTGTCTAGCCCGGCTGATTTGTAGGGGTCCAGATTTTGCAGCTCTTTCAGAACATCAGCTATCAGGATTTGGGTAAAGGAGAAATGATGGGGGCTTTGGCAGGTTGCTGTGGAGGATGCCGGGCAGTTGACCGGGGTAGGGGTAGCCAAGTCGAAAGCATGGCCAGCCATAGAGAAATGCTTATTGAAATTCTCAATTATGGTGGATTTATCGGTGGTGACAGTGTTTCCTAGTCTCAGAGCAGTGGGCAGCTGGGATGAGGTGCTCATATTCTCCATGGACTTTACAGTGTCCCAGAACTTTTTTGAGGTAGTACTACAGGATGCAAATTTCTGTTTGAAAAAGCTTGCCTTAGCTTTTCTAACTGCCTGTGTATATTTGTTCCTAACTTCCCTGAAAAGTTGCATATCACTGGGGCTATTCGATGCTAATGCAGAACGCCATAGGATGTTTTTGTGCTTGTCAATGGCAGACAGGTCTGTAGTGAACCAAGGACTATATCTATTCCTAGTTCAAAAGAATTTGAGAGGGGCATGCATAGTTATTAAGATGGTGAGGAAGGCACTTTTAAAGAATAGCCAGGCATCATCTACTGACGGGATGAGGTCAATGTCATTCCAGGATACCCCGGCCAGGTCGATTAGAAAGTCCTGCTCGCAGAATTGTTTCAGGGAGCGTTTGACAGTGATGAGGGGTGGTCGTTTGACCGCAGACCCATTACGGATGCAGGAAATGAGGCAGTGATCGCTGAGATCTTGATTGAAAACAGCAGAGGTGTATTTGGAGGGCGAGTTAGTTAGGATGACATCTATGAGGGTGCCCGTGTTTACTGATTTGGGGTTGAACCTGGTAGGTTCTTTGATAATTTGTGTGAGATTGAGGGCATCAAGCTTAGCTTGTAGGATGGCTGGGGTGTTAAGCATGTCCCAGTTTAGGTCACCTAGTAGCACGAGCTCAGAAGATAGATGGGGGCAATCAATTCACATATGGTGAATAGCCTGCAGAGTTCTGTATTACTATCGATCTCTGCAGTAGATTGCAAGACCGCCCCCTTTGGCAGTTCTATCTTGGCGGAAAACGTTATAGTTAGGAATGGAAATTTCAAGGTTTTTGGTGGTTTTCCTAAGCCAGGATTCAGACACGGCTAAGACATCTGGGTTGGCAGAGTGTGCTAAAGCAGTGAGTAAAACAAACTTAGTTAGTAGGCTTCTAATGTTAACATGCATGAAACCAAGGCTTTTACGTTTACAGAAGACAACAAATTAGAGCACCTGGGGGGTGGGAGTGGAGCTAGGCACTGCAGGACCTGGATTAACCTCCACATCACCAGAGGAACAGAGGAGAAGTAGGATAAGGGTACGGCTAAAGACTATACGAAATGGCTGTCTAGCACGTTCAGAACAGAGAGTAAAAGGAGCAGGTTTCTGGGCACGATAGCATAGATTCAAGACGTAGTGTACAGACAAAGGTAGGATGTGAGTACATTGGAGGTAAACCTAGGCATTGAGTAATGAAGAGAGAGATATAGTCTCTAGAGATGTTTAAACCAGGTGATGTCATCATATATGTAGGAGGTGGAACAACATGGTTGGTTAATGCATATTGAGCAAGGCTAGAGGCTCTACAGTGAAATAAGACAGTAATCACTAACCAGGACAGTAATGGGCAAGGCATATTGATATTAGAGAGAGGCATGCATAGCCAAGTGAACATATGGGTCCAGTGAGTGGTTGGGCTGGCTGGGGACACAGCGATTCAAACAGTTAGCAGGCCAATGCTAACAAGCTAACAGTTAGTAGGCTGGGGCTAAACAAGCTAGCAGCTAGTAGACAGGGGCAAGTTAGCAGTTAGCAGGCCAGGTTAGCAAGCAAGCAGTTAGCATGGGCTAGCAGTTACAGACCGGGCAAGAAAGCTAGCAGTTAGCAGGCCGGGTTAGCAAGCAGTTAGCATGGGCTAGCAGTTAGCAGACCGGGTTAGCAAGCAAGCAGTTAGCAAGGGCTAGCAGTTAGCAGACCGGGCAGGCAAGCTAGCAGTTAGCCAAGTGGGTTAGCAAGCAAGCAGATTGCAGGGGCTAGAAAGTTAGCCTTTGGAGGACGTCGCAATGGGGGTAAGTCTGTTTTTACCTCTTCTGTGGTGACGTCGATAGACCAGTCGTGGAATTAGTGGGGTTCCAAGTAGCTCTAGGTAGCTAGCAGGCCTAGCTGGTTAGCATAATGGGCCTTCAGCGTGCATCGCGCCTGAGGGGCCTGTTGGGAGTCCTCGGGCAGATTATGTCGGTATTCCAGTCGTAGGGGATCTGCGGGGTTCCATGCCCCGTACCGGCTGTAGAAGGGGTCCGGATATTGTAGCCCAGGAGTATACTTCGGTGGTAGCACAGGAGTCCTGGCCTGGCTAGCTTCAAGCTAATTTGTGCTTGCTCTAGGTGTGAAGATCCAGATGAAAATGTTCAGTTTGCGGTAGGAATCTGGGTATAAAAATAACAGGTCCGTTATGCTCTGGTTAGAGTCACGTTGTTCGAACTGACAAGAGTTTTCCGAGCTGGTAGTTAGCTGATGACCGCTAGCAATGGTTTGCTGACTGATAGCTGGTAGTTAGCTGGCTGGCTTCAGTTGAGGGATTCCAGATCCGAAGTAAATATAAATACTTTAGGAATAAAAAGAAAGATCCACGCCACATTGGGTGAGAGTATTTAGATGTTGAGGATTAGCTAAATATTTTAAAGGATATGCAACGAAAAATATGTAAAAATATATATAAAGGACACGACAGGTGACACGACAGGACAAAGACGTCTGACTGCTATGCCATCTTGGATTGATATTTTGCTCTTAATTAGTTTTGTTCTTAATTATAATCAAAGGGCTGATATAAATACTATGCTGCCAGTCTCTCTTGTCTAAGAGTTGAGGAGAGACTGACTGCATCACTTCTTCTTTTTATAAGAAACATTAATGTGTTGAAAATCCCAAATTGTTTGCATAGTCAACTTACACACAGCTCTGACACACACACTTATCCCATCAGACATGCCACCAGGTTGTCTTTCATAGTCCCCAAATCCAGAACAAATTGAAGAAAAGGTACAATGTTATATAGAGCCCTTATTGCATGGAACTTCCTTCCATCTCATATTGCTCAAATAAACAGCAAACCTGGTGTCAAAAAACAGATAAAGCAACACCTCACGGCACAACGCCTCTCCCCGATTTGACCTAGATAGTTTGTGTGTATGCATTGATATGTAGGCTACGTGTGCCTTTTTTTAAATGTATTTCGTTTTGTCCTGTTCTTGTCTAATGATGTTCTGTATTTTGTCATTCTGTATTATGTTTCATGTTTTGTGTGGACCCCAGGAAGAGTAACTGCTGCTTTAGCAACAGCTAATGGGGATCCTAATAAAATTCCAAATGCCAAAATACCTCCCCTGCCCATTTCCCTGCCCATTTCCCTTCCCATTTCCCTTCCCATTTCCCTGCCCATTTCCCTGCCCATTTCCCTGCCCCTTCCCTGCCCATTTCCCTTCCCATTTCCCTGCCCATTTCCCTGCCCCAGAGTAGATCATTTAGAGACCGTCTCTTTTTTCATCCTTTTCTTCTCTGTTTCTTCGACACACCAGGTCTGTACGTCACGGGCTCTGGTATGTTGTGGACCGTTAATGATGTTCTCGGAGAGATGGCCCTTAGGGTTGTGTTTGTGCATGGGCTTTACTCTTTTCTCTGTACCACACATTCAGACCAATACAACATTAATTCCCTATTCAACTTAGATTATCTTGTTGTTTTTATTCTGATCCCTCAATGATTTTATTAAGTACATGTACCAGCTAAGTTAATGTAATTTTTTCCAACATTATTGCTCTATCTGACATTTGTATGGCACATACATTTTGAACATGAAATAAATCCTTTGCATATCCACTTCCTCAGACGTCATGTTAATGATAATCTCTCATGGACAGATCAACGTAGACATAACTGGTACCATAGAATCTGTCGGGAAAGAATGGGATGCGTGGGATAACCAACAGCAGTAGTTCCTGTGGTTTGGGTTATTCGTCAAATCATGATTTCGCAAGTGTTAGTATATTTCAAATTTCGGAAGGGGAGGCGACCTTCGGCATAACAACATAAAGCAACAGGCAAATGTATCATACATTTACACAGCAGCCGTGCATGGCGTCAGTTCTATGTGCTGATCGCTTTTTTACAGAAAATGAGTTGACACAAAAATGAGTTGACACCATTTAGATTTAAGAGGTGATTTTGCATGAGGGTTCCGATGCATGTGAAATTCCATTCCCACGGGGAGCTTAATTAACACTGTAAGTACTCAAACATTATGCACTAATAATGTCACTAGTTATTCTTTATAGGCCTTCTCCCAAGAATCCATTCAGCTTTTCTTCCGTGGACTAATACGATGCTCAAGGCATGAATCAATTGCTATTACATTGCCAAATGACCCTGGAAAGATTTCCTCTGCTATGTGGGTGGTTTAGACAGAAAGATTTCCTCTGCTATGTGGGTGGTTTAGACAGAAAGATTTCCTCTGCTATGTGGGTGGTTTAGACAGAAAGATTTCCTCTGCTATGTGAGTGGTTTAGACAGAAAGATTTCCTCTGCTATGTGGGTGGTTTAGACAGAAATATTTCCTCTGCTATGTGGGTGGTTTAGACAGAAAGATTTCCTCTGCTATGTGAGTGGTTTAGACAGAAAGATTTCCTCTGCTATGTGAGTGGTTTAGACAGAAAGATTTCCTCTTCTATGTGGGGGTTTAGACAGAAAGATGTCCTCTTCTGTTTGGGGGTTTAATATTTCTCTGCTATGTGGGTGGTTTAGACAGAAAGATGTCCTCTTCTGTTTGGGGGTTTAAGATTTCCTCTGCTATGTGGGTGGTTTAGACAAAGATTTCCTCTTCTGTTTGGAGGTTTAGACAGAAATATTTCCTCTGCTCTGTGGGTGGTTTAGACAGAAAGATTTCCTCTTCTGTTTGGGGGTTTAGACATAAATATTTCCTCTGCTATGTGGGTGGTTAAGACAGAAAGATTTCCTCTTCTGTTTGGAGATTTAGCAAGAAATATTTCCTCTGCTATGTGGGTGGTTTAGACAGAAATATTTCCTCTTCTGTTTGGGGGTTTAGACAGAAAGATTTCCTCTGCTATTTGGGTGGTTTAGACAGACAGATGTCCTCTGCTATGTGGGTGGTTTAGACAGAAAGATGTCCTCTGCTATTTGGGGGGTTTAGACAGATTGGAGGGATCCTGTGGAAGACCTATATTGAGAATTAAGAATGTGTTTGTTTTAATTGACTGTGTTTTGTATCTTAATGTCTATTTTGTCTATATGTCACATCTGCGCCTGCTACACCCCCTAGTGGACATTTGTTGTCTCCTTGACCTGCAGCCACTCCTCAAGTACACTTTCTCTCTCTCGCCCTCCCTTTCTGTTTGTTTGTGATTGTGTGGTTGGAGACAGGTGTGCTGGAGCCAGAACGGATCCTCACCAACTGCAACCTGTTCCACAATCAAGACCTCTAGAAATGCTCAGTCTTGCCACTTCCACTCTGCCACATTGTAATCTCTGCTCAGTCAGCTTATGATTCTAGCTATTTATCCTCTCACTGCAGTTTTGCCATTATGACTCTGGCTCCTGTTCTAAATCTCACCACCCTGCTACCCTGTTCTGGATTCACCACACCACCACTCCATTGGGTTCCTCTCCGGACCTGTTTACCCAGTTCCATCCCAGTTCACTCCATCCCTCCACATCTAATTTCCTACCACTCATCCGAGCTTCTCCGAATCTGCACTCCATATCTCCCTGTGTTACAATACATACCTTGGTTCATTCATCTCTGTTTCTTGGTCTGAGTCTGATCTTGGGTTCCCCTGTGTTGCTCCGCCTAGCACTATATTTATGTTTATCTGTACTTGTCACACCCTGACCATAGTTTGCTTTGTATGTCTCTATGTTTTGTTTGGTCAGGGTGTGATCTGAGTGGGCATTCTATGTTGTGTGTCTAGTTTGTCTGTTTCTGTGTTTGGCCTGATATGGTTCTCAATCAGAGGCAGGTGTTAGTCATTGTCTCTGATTGGGAACCATATTTAGGTAGCCTGTTTGGTGTTGGGGTTTGTGGGTGATTGTTCCTGTCTCTGTTGCACCAGATAGGGCTGTTTTGGTTTTCACGTGTGTTGTTTTATATTATGCTCATGTCTTATTAAAAAACATGAACTTCAACCATGCTGCATTTTGGTCCTCTGATCCTTTTCGCCTCTCCTCTTTGGAAGAAGAGGAGGAAATCCCTTACAATACTTGCCTGTTGTATGGGCTTGTTTTGTATTGTGCAGTTCCCGTTTGTGAAAGAGACTTTAGTCTCAATATGACTTCCCTGTTGAATTAAAGTGAAATAGAGTGTGCTCCTTACTGACCCAGGCTGATGTAGAAGGACGTCAATATAATGTAGAAATCCATTATAAGATCCTGTCCATGAAGGTGAAATGTTCAATATCTGTGTTGGGGATAAAGGGAGAGCATGGTACGATATCGAATTGCTAATTTCCTTTTTAGTATATTTATCTTATAGTCCCAGACAATCTAGACGTCATGTCTAACTGGGGATTGAGCTGTTTTGTGAATGCTACTGTACGAAGGGAAACATTGACATACGCGTACAAATGCATAGCTGCAAAGACAAAGTACAACTGAAAACAAATCCGCTTCCAACTACAACGGTGCACATATGAGCCTGTGTGTTCATTTATGCAAATCAGTAGCTTTCGTGCTTTGGTTTACTACGCTTTTCAAAATATTGCTTTTTTATTGTCATTTTATCTCTTTTATCTGAGAAGTGGAAGACAACAATGGTGGCTGGATGGGACATGTGAAAGGAGAGCAGAAGTGCATAACCCAGAGGCTCCCATACATTCAAAGAACTGGTTTTGTTTGTGAAGCCTTAAGAAGCTATTGGCTATCTCAGAAAGAGATTGGTACACTATTGGCTATCTGAGAGAAACTCAGAGAGCGACCGAGAGAGATATTTAAAAATAGCTTTATTGGCCCACTACTCAGCTTTGTGCAGAATACCGTAGCTTCCCTCTGCTACAAGACAACATCCAGGAGACACATTCAACAACAACTAACACAGGACTGTAACCTACTCCTGTTTCCGTTCAGAAATGGTGCTGCAAAACGCACTATTCATGACTGTTCATTTAGTTTCTGTGATTCCTACACTATGCTAAGCATGTCCCGAGTGGCATAGCGGTCTAAGTCACTGCATCTCAGTGCTGGATACATCACGGGTTCGAATCCAAGCTGTATCACAACCCGCTGTGATTGGGAGTCCCATAGGACGGTGCACAATTGGCCGGTGTAGGCCATCATTGTAAATAATAATTTGTTCTTAATTGACTTGCCTTGTTAAATAAAGGTTACCTTTATAACAAATGAAATGTACTTTGTTTGGCTTCCTAAGAATAGAGTGACAGTGGGGCTGAGTTGACTCCCCGAAGAGTAAGTACAATGTTTGTCCTGATCTTCTTAGTGGATACTCAAGGCTGTATGCAGTATGTTGAGAATGGTTGGCAGTGAGAGCCATTCAATAGTTTTGTGGGAATGATTGTTTCCTTTTTCCTCTGCGCCTTATAACAACCTGATACCCACTGATCATCTGATTGCTGTACAGGAGCGACGGCTTTCATCCGTTCTGCTGAAAAATAGATCATGTTACATACTTGTCTGAGAGATGGTGCTGCCAGTCCCAAGGTCTCCGGGTCCCTCCCTCTGAGCACACAGAGCACAATCCACAGGAAAATGTTAGGAAGATTGTTCTGCTATTTCCAACCCTGTCTTCCCCTTGTAAATCTGTTTCAGGGAGAGCTTCTCTTCACAAGACAAAAATATTTAAAGCTCACTCATCATCCCATAAATTTGGCAACTTCGGTCTTTTAACAATCATATCCACTTCACGCACATAAATGTAACGTTGGATGTTTGTGATTGACTGGGGGTAAGATCAATCCCATTTACTTTTACCGTCTGGGTTAGCTCTAAGGGGCAAAGTACTGTACATATTTTGAACAAACCGAGATTTGGAACATGGAACGAAATAACATGTTCTTTGGAACTGATGGTGTTCCAAAGAACACTCCCCTCCCTCTCCCCCATTTCCTGATACGCTTTGGGGTGGCAGGTGGCCTAGTGGTTAGATTGTTGGGCCAGTAACCAAAAGATTGCTGGAAAAAATCCCCAAGCTGACAAGGTAAAAAAGAAATCTGTCATTCTGCCCCTGAACAAGGCAGTTAACCCACTATTCCCCGGGAGGCCGTCATTGTTCATAAGAATTTATTCTTCGCTGACTTGCCTAGTTAAATAAAGGTTGAAAAATAAAAAACACACCTTCCCTATCTCCCAATTAACTACAGTAATCCTGTTTATAAACCTCTCCTCCAACGTTCAACACCAACCAGGGGTTGGAACCAGTTCAGGGAACAGAACCAAAACTGGAAAATAACAAAAAAAATTGAGGAACAGAATCATAAATGGGAACAAAAGTGATCTATACTGTTCTGGAACAGAACCGTTATTTTAAAAGCCTGGGAACTGGTTAATTACATTATTTTAGCTTCTCTGCATTTTTTTTCAAGTCCCACAAAAAAATGATTACAAAGCGCCTACTGTATGCAAAGGCCCTCTCTTTCACCGTATTCCAGTGTCTGCCAGCCAGTTGAAAATCTTTACCAGTGTGTTTGCGTGTGTAAGATACCTGCCTCTCCCCTCCAAAGCATTGCCTACTATAGCCTACTGACATTACAAGCGTAATTCAGAAGTTAGGGAGAGAGATGTTTAATTATAAAATAATGGATTCACTTTTTCAATATAATTCTGTGGACCTAATTTAGATAATGCATGTCATAACAAGATGCCCAGTGCTTCAAGCCTCCTCCTCCTCTCTCGCTTTCTCATAACACCCCCAAAATGTCTGTCGAATCTTTCGCCCTACACTTCTCTGTCCAATGCATATACAGTTGAAGTCGGAAGTTTACATACACTTAGGTTGGAGTCATTAAAACTCATTTTTCAACCACTCCACAAATTTCTTGTTAACAAACTATAGTTTTGGGAAATCGGTTAGGACATCTACTTTGTGCATGACACAAGTAATTTTTCCAACAATTTTTTACAGACAGATTATTTCACTTATAATTCACTGTATCACAATTCCAGTGGGTCAGAAGTTCACATACACTAACTTGACTGTGCCTTTAAACAGCTTGGAAAATTCCAGAAAATGATGTAATGGCTTTAGAAGCTTCTGATAGGCTAATTGACATATTTTGAGTCAATTGGAGGTGTACCTGTGGATGTATTTTAAGACCTACCTTCAAATGCAGTGCCTCTTTGCTTGACATCATGGGAAAATCAAAAGAAATTAGCCAAAAAATCTATAGCCACAGTAAAATGATTCCTATATCGACATAACCTGAAAGGCCGCAAGGAAGAAGCCACTTCTCCAAAACCACCATTAAAAAAGCCTGACTATCGCTTGCAACTGCACATGGGGACAAAGATCGTACTTTTTGGAGAAATGCCCTCTGGTCTGGTGAAACAAAAATAGAACTGTTTGGCCATAATGACCATCGTTATGTTTGGAGGAAATAGGGGGAGGCTTGCAAGCTGAAGAACACCATCCCAAAAGTGAAACACGGGGGGGGGGAGGCATCATGTTGTGGGGGTGCTTTGCTGCAAGAGAGACTGGTGCACTTTACAAAATAGATGGCGGCATGAGGTAGGAAAATTATGTGGATATACTGAGGCAAAATCTCAAGACATCAGTCAGGAAGTTAAAGCTTGGTCGCAAATGGGTCTTCAAAATGGACAATGACTACAAGCATACTTCCAAAGTTGTGGCAAAATGGCTTAAGGACCACAAAGTCACGGTATTGGAGTGGCCATCATAAAGCCCTAACCTCAATCCTATAGAAAATTTGTGAGCAGAACTGAAAAGCATGTGCGAGCAAGGAGGCCTACAAACCTGACTCCGTTACACCACCTCTGTCAAGAGGAATTGGCCAAAATTCACCCAACTTATTGTGGGAAGCTTGTGGAAGTCTACCCGAAACGTTACCCAAGTTAAACTATTTCAAGGCAATGCTACCAAGTACTAATTGAGTGGATGTAAGCTTCTAACCCAGTGGGAATGTGATGAAAGAAATAAAAGCTGAAATAATTAATTATATTATTCTGACATTTCACATTCTTAAAATAAAGTGGTGATCCTATCTGACCTAAGACAGGGATTTTTTTTTTTTAAATGTGAGGAATTGTGAAAAACTGAGTTTAAATGTGTTTGGCTAAGGTGCATGTAAACTTCCGACTTTAACTGTAAACAACTATAGCTTACCAGCTCCATAGCAAGCTGCTCAATCTGCACTTATCTGTGAAGTAATTGAATGTCGAGCTAAATGTAAAACAAATGTTGACTTCTGAGGTTTAAAAAGGAACAGAGAGAAACAATAAACTGTTACTTTTTGTGGTTTCGAACCAGTTCAGAACTTTATTTTGCTGGGCGGAACAGTAGACCCATACCAACAAAAAAAAAGTTCTGTTCAGAACGAACCGATTGAAAATATAATTTGGTTCCAACCACTGACACCAACACATCTGACTGAACAGCAAACCCACTCTTGATTTAACGGCTCTGCATTATAAATATTTGAGAAAAATGCATCTTTTCACAACTTGAGAAGAAATCCAACCAACAGGTCATTCATTGTTATGTTTTTTTATTGGATGTAAGTACATTTTCAAAATTCCTATTCTTGTATCTAAAGACATTTCAGGTGAAGTGGTACTGTCTTTAATTCATAACGTTATACAGCTGTGGAGAAACATCAGCAGACACAATCCACACTTTTGTGCTTATCTTTTTTGCAAGTATTTTTTGGGGTAATTATTTCAGTTTTCACATGTTCACAATAACAGACTAAATTATCTTCAGTAATTCTTATACCAACATGCTCACAATGTTTCTGACCTTTTTGTAATCAAAACAACACCAAACAACACTCTGTTTCTATGTGCTGGTCTATCGTGGCTGCTTCATTCTATTCTGGTTTTCTTTATGGATCACAGATTCAGAAGGGCGTGTAATAAATACAACATTACAGGACTTGCATTCACTTAGAACAAGGGCTCTACCACTGTGTATAACTAGCTAGAAAACAGTATCAGACAGATCGCTCCAACTGAAATAGAAAATTGCATACTTTAATCTCCCTCTCTCTTGTAATATATGTTTTTGACGGTAAACAGATCCATCCTCATTTGCATTAATTTCATAATTGATACCTCAAACTGTGCAGGATAGAAGTTTTAAAAATGGCACGGTCTGAATATTCTATTTTTTTGTCTGTTTTGGGAATGAGAAGGGTCTATTTCTGATCATTAATTAATTATCAACTATATTCAAATACAATCCTCTCTGATTGATCTATGATTATGTTACCATATAGTGTGCATTAAGTGAGTATGTACAGGTTTATCTTTTCAAATACCTTCTTGTTATGTACAATATAATTCACCCAACATTGTGCAAAAATGCTCCAGTCTCCATTTGAAGGCCACCGTGTGTCTTGTCATTCCACTATGCTCTTTTCCAGAACTTGTAAACTAGAGTACTTAGTAAGACTAATCTTTTTGAACTGGGTGTTAGTTTAATCTTTATTTAACTAGGCAAGTCAGTTAAGAACAAATTCTTATTTTCAATAACGGCCTAGATACAGTGGGTTAACTGCCTTGTTCAGGGGCAGAACAACAGATTTTTCCTTGTCAGCTCTGGGATTTGAGCTTGCAACCTTTCAGTTACTAGTCCATCACTAACCACGAGGCTACCTGCCTCTAACCACTAGGCTACCTGCAGCCCAGTGAAGTGGTAAGTAAGTTGATGTAAGGTGGTGGTAAACAATATACAATCAACTCAAAGGAACATGATGTTTTTTAAAACACTGAACAAAAACTGCACTCAGGTCCTCACTGTCAGTTCAGTGACTCATGTACAGTATTCAGATTGACAAACACACAAAGGAAATTATCCCATATTTACATATCTGCAAAATGGGAGGCATTCACTTTTGCATCGCCATCGTATAACCATCTTTGTTGAATGTTTAACATGCTGAATAATCCTCTTTATAGGCTCTGCTGTTGTGGAAGTAACACAAAACCACCTTGCAGACTCTCCTGGAACAGGGCTACTCATGTGAGCCTACAAAGTGTGTTACGCTCACTGCATCATCAGTTACAGCATATTACAAACTGGGTGGTTTGAGGACTGAATTCTGATTGGCTGAAATTGATATGACAAAACATGTATTTTTACTGCTCTAATTACATTGGTAACCAGTTTAAAATAGCAATAAGGCTCCTCAGGGGTTTGTGATATAAGGCCAAAATACCACGGCTAAGTGCTGTATCCAGGCACTCCGCGTTGCATCGTTCACAAGAACAGCCCTTAGCCGTGGTATATTGGCCATATACCACACCCCTTCGGGCCGTATTGCTTAATTTGACTATGCACAGGCCAGTGTGAGACACCTCCCACTATGATTCTACAGGTATAATGAAAAGAACAACATTAACATCAGTCTGCTGTATCGTGCAGACTTTCATTCAGGTCTCACAGGGATGAGAATGTTACAGCTTGTTGATGGATGTCATTATTTACATATAAAATATAGTACATTTAGGGTTACTTAGAATATGATATTTACATATGAAAGGTTCTGAAGCTATCCTTTTAAACAAATGTAACTGACAACATAAAATACTTTGGAATGAAGTTAGTCCTTTGTAGCGTAGTTGATAAGACATGGTGCTTGTAACACCAGAGTAGTGGGTTTGATTCCCGGGACCACTCATATGTAAAATATATGCACACATGACTGTAAGTTGCTTTGGATAGAAGTGTCTGCTCAATGGCATATGGAATATATTGATAGAAAATTAATCTAAATGGGGAAAACCACATTGTGTACTGTATTAACTTCCAATCCTCTTTTTGGATAGAGATCTAAACCATACCACTGAATAGTAGTCAAAATGCATGGATGGATTGTTCATGTTATTTTTCAAGAAAACAAATATGTTTTGTATAGGAAGTCAACAACTATATTTTACATTTGTGCTGAGTTTTTCATTATAATGTATAATGTCCATGATAGTGATTCTGGAAAATACATACAATGGGCAGTGTAGGGGCAACTAAAAAGATCCTAACAAATAGAGACTGTTTTCCACCGAGACAAATAAATATAATATTGCATCAAATAAAGAAAAATTATGATTTCTGCTTTTGTCTTTTAACTATTTTGGTGTTATTTTCATCAACCATAACTTTCATGAGATCTGAATCAATTATCACTATTGATTAGAACTGGGTTGAAATAATATTTCAAATATTTGAATTACTTTCCCATAGATTTTAAGTAAGTATTCAGATATAATTTATTTGAAAAGACAAGTAGTTGACAATTTTAATGTATTTGAAAATTGTATTTGAAATAAGTATTTAAAAATCCTCTTAAAATTGTGCATTGTGCATTGAAGATTTGATTGTATCGAAGACTTATATCTTTCAGTGTTTGATGAGCAGATATATTGAATGGGTTTCATGATATTCATAACATCCCTGTTGTATATCCAAATCCTTTCACGTCATAACGCATTAAAAACAGACAAAGCCATTTCATAAGCAATAAGCTAAAACTGTGAAGTCACTATGAAAAGTACAACATTCAGTAGTAATGCCTAGTGGAAATTATTGAAAGCTCAACAATTGATCATGCTGTTTAATTAAATATAGATATTTTTCAGGCTGAAGAAACGAGAACATGGTCACCCGTTTGACCTTTGAATCCAGCGTTAGAGTGAAAGTATATCCAGAAGAGCGGTTCTGAGGAGAGTGACGAGGTGCCCAACAGCTCACCATCATCTAGCACAGGTTGTTGATGTTGCACATCATAGTTCTGTTGTTCAGTTAGCGTTGAACGTTTTAGCGACTAGCTCTATAGAACTGAAGTGTACTGCAGCAGCAGTTAAATAGACCATGCAGTCTGTATCTGTATCTCACGATAACAAAAGAAGATTTGCAAAGTTTGGCCATATTGTATCAGTTATACTGTATGTAATATTACACAAAATAATGACATTATTATGGAAATGATTAGAAAATGTCTGTGCTTTGTCATTTTTAATTCTCTATTGCGCATTATGAAAAAGAAATGCTCACATAACAAACGTGTGTTGTGACTAAATTGCAACATAATATTTAGATGTGGTATACAGTGAAAACAAGAGCAGCATGTCCTCATCAATGACCTACAAGCCTCATCAATTTCTGCAAGGATATCCCCAACCATGTCTATGGCCCTCATCAATGTACCCCAGCACCTAATCATCAATATCTATTGACCAGCATGCCAACAACTAAAACAGAAACCATCAAACTGTCATGGGATGTTGAGCAATGCTATCATTCTTTTCTGCACTCAAGTCACACACCAATTGTTAAAATAAGCCCCTGTGCGTGTGTGTGTGTTTGTGTGTGTGTGTCGGTCTGTGTCTGTGTGTGTGTGTGTGTGTGTGTGTATGCACGTGTTAACACCTACGATAACTGTTGTTAACCCCTTTGGGGAAAGCACCGTCACAGGACTACGCCTCTCTTTTCAGTCCTGTTTCTTGGTTTTTGACTTGTATCTCATTAAAACAAACTCCTCCTTCACGACCCCTTAAGGAACATCTTAATGTGTGTCCATTTCCATCTGAAAGCTGTTTTGATATATCTTTCGGTGTTTTTCAAATTCGCCAACTGACTATGGCTGTATCCATTTTGGGAGGTTAGCCATCAGTTTGATACTTGGGGGAGTTTAAAGAATAGTGGTGAAAAAATCCCATACTTCCTCTGGAGTCTCTTGCGTTCCTGAAAGTGTTGAAATCGAACCAGCTATTCATCCTACCTACTCTGGCAGCAGGTATTTTTAGAAAGAGCATTGTCGGGACAGCATGAATAATTTATCATTCTGATGCACATTTATCTTCAACCTCCGTGCCATCTGAATGCAGCTCCTGCACCAATAACATCATGGGGTCAAAACTCATCAATGTGTGTAACACAATCTCACGCACAGACCAATTGTGCTCTTTAGTGCTTTTAAAAGATTGTTGATAAAACTGTGCCATCAGATATATCCTTGGAGAGTAAAGCGTTTGAGGAAGAATGTCTTTTGTCCATTGTCATTATTTCATTGAGAACAGCCATCCAGAACCTAAAGCATAAGTTATACAGTAGACGCTCCGAGGCAGTGGTGAATACATACATACATACATACATACACACACACACACACACACACACACACACACACACACACACACACACACACACACACACACACACACACACACACACACACACACACACACACACACACACACACACACACACACATACTGTGCCTTCAGAAAGTATTCACGCCCCTTGACTTTTTCCAAATGTTGTTGTGTTACAGCCTGAATTTAAAATGGATTAAATGGACACAATACCCCATAATGTCAAAGTGGAATTATTATTATTACATATTAATTGAAAAGCTGAAATGTCTCGAGTCAATAAGTATTCAATCCCTTTGTTATGGCAAAGCCTAAATAAACTCAGGAGTAAACATTTTCTTAAAACATCACATAAAAATTGTTTGGACTGTGTGCAATAATAGTGTTTAACATGATTTTGGAATGACTATCTCAACGCTGTACCCCACACACAGAATTATCTGTAAGGTCCCTTAGTTGAGCATTGAATTTCAAACACAGATTCAACCACATACACCATGGAGGGTTTCCAATGCCTCATAAAGAAGGGCACCTATTGGTAAAAAAAGAGAGACATTGAATATCCCTTTGAGCATGGTGACGTTATTAATTACACTTTGGATGGTGTATCAATACACCCAGTCACTACAAAGATACAGGTGTCCTTCCTAACTCAGTTGCCGGAGAGGAAGGAAACTGCTCAGGGATTTCACTATGAGGCCAATGGTGACTTTAAAATAGTTAGAGTTTAATGGCTGTGAGAAAACTGAAGATGGATCAACAACATTGTAGTTACTCCACAAAAATAACCAATTGAAAAGAAGGAAGCCTTTACAGAATAAAAAATATTCTAAAACATGCATCATGTTTGCAATAAGGCACTAAAGTAAAACTGCAAAAAAATTGACAATTTTTTAAACTTTTTGTCTTGAATACAAAGCGTTATGCTTAGTGCAAATCCAACATAACACTGAGAACAATCACTGAGAACTACTCTTAAGAGTTTCAGGATAAAAAATAAACCGAATGGAGCTAAGCACAGGCAAAATCCTAGAGGAAAACCTGGTTCAGTCTGCTTCCAAAGGACACTGGGAGACAAATTCCCCTTTCAGCAGGACAATAACCTAAAACACAAGGCCAAATCTACACTGGCGTTGCTTACCAAGAAGACAGTGAATGTTCTTGAGTAGCCGAGTTACAGTTTTGACTTAAATCTGCTTTAAAATCTATGGCAAGACATGTCTAGCAATAATCAACAACCAACTTGAAAGATCTTGAAGAATTTTAAAAATAATAATGTGCAAATACTGCACAATCCAGGTGTGCAACACTCTTAGAGACTTACCCAGAAAGACCCACAGCTTTAATCACTGCCAAAGGTGATTCTAACATGTATTGACTCAGAGGTGTGTATACTTATTTAAATGAGATTATTTCTGTATTTTATTTTCAAAACATGTTTTCACTTTTTCATTATGGGGCATTGTGAGTAGATGGGTGGGAAATCAATTTATTCCATGTTGAATTCATGCTGTAACACAACATAATGTGGAATAAGTCAAGGGGTATGAATACTTTCTGAAGGCTCTGTACATATATTAAAACATACATACATACACACATACAATACCTACATACATACAATACATACAGTTAGCTAAACAGTCATGGTTTTATGCTTGTCTTTGTGACTCCTACAGCAGCTAGCCTGGCTCCGTCTTTGTGACTCCTACAGCAGCTAGCCTGGCTCCGTCTCAGAGACGGTACTTTCTCAGCAGCTCCGCCTGCCACATGTACTTCCTCTCCGGGAAGCGTTCAGGGATCTTGATCTTACGAAAGTCCTGGATGCACTTCTCCAGCTCCTCCTCAATGGTCATCTTCTCCTTAGCTGGCCTCTTCTTACAGGTGCTGGTGTCTCGGGAGCTAGTGGTGAGTGTGCGGAGGAGATCACTCTTTCTGCGCTGTTCTGACTGCTGCAGCATCTGCACTGGGCCCTTCTTCAGCGGCCGGTCCAGGGTCTGGACATGGGAGTGGGACTGCCGGTTGACTGGCCCACAGATGACGGTGCCCTGGGGTGAGCTGGCCTCTGACTGGCTCTCAGAGCTGGAGGTGGAGAGCTCGTTGAAGGAGGTGCCACTCTCGCCCTCTCCGTCACCCTTGTGGTTCTTGCAGCAGCAGTCACAGGGTGGGGAGGACCACCGAGAGGTGCCACCTGGAACACAGAGGGAAGAGACGGTGAGACAAGGTCTTGCAACAAAATACAACACAATAACAAGGTCAATTTGGCGCTGGCAATATGCTGCTGTCACTACATATGGCAAACCTGTGAGCATTACATTTCATCTAAATTGAGTCACCTAAAACATGGCTTGTCCTTGGACAAAGAAAGGGACTCTAAACAAATAAACACACACCAAAGAAGTGAAGTAATCTCTGACACAGAGGAAGAGGAATAATAGACAAAGAAAGGTCACAGAACAATGTCCCTTCCTGAATGACACGGTTGCTTTACATAAGAATCAAAGATCCAGACAGTAGTTGTTGAAGTTTTAGTCACAATAGGTGGGTCGGAAAGTCTATAGACTGTTTATCTTCCTCGGATGTGTTTGAAGCAGACAGCACACTCACCAGCCCCAGACTCAACCGTGCATTGGTAACTTCCTTTGACACTTGGCTATTGTTTGCATGCAACTTTGTGTGTGTGTGCTTCAATTGTTCCCCAAAAAATGTAACTCAAAGGAAGTGATGTTATGTAACAAATTGCTGGTTGTATAGTAGAGCAGTGTTCTCAACTGTAACGTTTAGGTAGCATATAAACCAAGCCTTATTTATGTTTCATGGTTACCTCTTAAATAATTCAATAAAGAGGGAGCTATTGCCTATGAATTTATTTCCAATTTAGCAAGAAGACATCGCCTCTTGAAACACATTTGCTTTGCACACATTTTCTTTTCATCAAGTTTCATCCAACAGTTTCATTTTATGTACAGCACAGCATTTAACATAAATAAAAAGTATCTACTGGCTACTGGCACTACTATATAATTTAGCTTTTATTAATCTAAGCATCAACAGTAGTTTAAGTTTGTTTACTTACTAGCATGACGAGAATCTATTTATACATCCCTACATGTATTAATTTTATACCCCAGTCTTTCCACAAGACACACCATGAATCATTCACAGTAGGCTATAAATCTATATAGTAATTACGGTCATATAAATACGATATTATTTGCAGTCAGATTTCAGGGAGTTCAGATGTCGTTTTCCAACTCTCACTGTCATCTAAGTATAACCAGTGCATAGCTGCACACAGTCGAGTGCTACCTCTGTGGAATAGGCCATGCCATCAAATCTTGTGACAGAAATGGAGCGAAACGCCCTCAGTCACAGCCACTCCGGCACACAACGACTCCATGGCTGCCTGCCCTAAGGGCCCTGGTCGAAAGTAGTTCACTACATAGGGAATAGGGTGCCATTTGGCATGCAACCTGTAATTACCACTGACAGCACAACACATCTTCCCCTACTCACTGGAGGACTGTGAATACTAGGCTGACATCTGACATGAGGGTTGGGTTCTTTCTATTGTGTTTATGTGCCAGGGAGGGAAGGCAACAGACATCTCTTGTGTTTATGTGCCAGGGAGGGAAGGCAACAGACATCTCTTGTGTTTATGTGCCAGGGAGGGAAGGCAACAGACATCTCTTGTGTTTATGTGCCAGGGAGGGAAGGCAACAGACATCTCTTGTGTTTATGTGCCAGGGAGGGAAGGCAACAGACATCTTTTGTGTTTATGTGCCAGGGAGGGAAGGCAACAGACATCTCTTGTGTTTATGTGCCAGAGAGGGAAGGCAACAGACTTCTCTTGTGTTTATGTGCCAGGGAGGGAAGGCAACAGACATCTTTTGTGTTTATGTGCCAGGGAGGGAAGGCAACAGACATATCTTGTGTTTATGTGCCAGGGAGGAAAGGCAACAGACATCTCTTGTCTTTATGTGCCAGAGAGGGAAGGCAAAAGACATCTCTTTTGTTTATGTGCCAGAGAGGGAAGGCAACAGACATCTCTTGTGTTTATGTGCCAGAGAGGGAAGGCAACAGACATCTCTTGTGTTTATGTGCCAGAGAGGGAAGGCAACAGACATCTCTTGTGTTTATGTGCCAGAGAGAGAAGGCAACCAACCTGGACCCAGGGGTAAACGTAAATCCAGGACACTCCAAGGAGGCATGAGGACTGCAGATGTGGCCAGGGCAATAAATTGCAATGTCCGTACTATGAGATGCCTAAGACAGCACTACAGGGAGACAGGACGGACAGCCGTCCTCGCAGTGGCAGACCACGTCTAACAACACCTGCACAGGATCGGTACATCCGAACATCACACCTACTGGACAGGTGCAGGATGGCAACAACAACTGCCCGAGTTACACCAGGAACGCACAATCCCTCCATCAGTGCTCAGACTGTCCGCAACAGGCTGAGAGAGGCTGAACTGAGGGCTTGTAGGCCTGTTGTAAGGCAGGTCCTTACCAGACATCACCGGCAACAATGTTGCCTATGGGCACAAACCCACCGTCGCTGGACCAGACAGGACTGGCAAAAAATGCTCTTCACTGAAGAGTCGCGGTTTTGTCTCACCAGGGGTGATGGTCGGATTTGCGTTTATCGTCAAAGGAATGAGCGTTACACCGAGGCCTGTACTCTGGAGCGGGACCAATTTGGAGGTGGAGGGTCCGTTATGGTCTGGGGCGGTGTATCACAGCATCATCGGACTGAGCTTGTTGTCATTACAGGTTATCTCAACGATGTGCGTTACAGGGAAGACATCCTCCTCCCTCATGTGGTACCCTTCCTGCAGGCTCATCCTGACATGACCCTCCAGTATGACAATACCACCAGCCATTCTGCTCATTCTATGCGTGATTTCCTGCAATACAGGTATGTCAGTGTTCTACCATGGCCAGCGAAGAGCCCGGATCTCAATCCCTTTGAGCACGTCTGGGACCTGTTGGATCGGAGGGTGAGGGCTAGGGCCATTCCCCCCAGAAATGTCCGGGAACTTGCAGGTGCCTTGGTGGAAGAGTGGGGTAACATCTCACAGCAAGAACTGGCAAATCAGTCCATGAGGAGGAGATGCACTGCAGTACTTAATGCAGCTGGTGGCCACACCAGATACTGACTGTTTCTTTTGATTTTGAACCTCCCTTTGTTCAGGGACATATTATTCAATTTCTGTTAGTCACATGTCTGTGGAACTTGTTCAGTTTATGTCTCAGTTGTTGAATCTTGTTATGTTAGGACCATGCCTCAGGACTACCTGACAGGATGACTCCTTGCTGTCCCCAGTCCACCTGGCCGTGCTGCTGCTCCAGTTTCAACTGTTCTGCCTTATTATTATTGGACCATGCTGGTCATTTATGAACATTTGAACATCTTGGCCATGTTCTGTTATAATCTCCACCCGGCACAGCCAGAAGAGGACTGGCCACCCCACATAGCCTGGTTCCTCTCTAGGTTTCTTCCTAGGTTTTGGCCTTTCTAGGGAGTTTTTCCTAGCCACCGTGCTTCTACACCTGCATTGCTTGCTGTTTGGGGTTTTAGGCTGGGTTTCTGTACAGCACTTTGAGATATCAGCTGATGTACGAAGGGCTATATAAATAAATTTGATTTGATGTTCATACAAATATTTACACATTTGTTGAAAATAAACACAGGTGACAGTAAAAGGACTGAGATGATGTTACAAATTACAATTCATATGGTATGTAAAAAATTGTAATTTGTACAATATGTTACGAATTGAAATTCATACAATATCTTACAAATTTGCAGAACGAATGATATGTTACAAATTCCAATTTGTTGTGGCTAACGTTAGCTAGGCTAGGGGTTAGGGGTTTAAGGTTAGGGTTAGGGGAAGGGTTAGCTAACATGCTACGTAACTGCAAAGTAGCTAAGAAGTAGTAAGGAGTTACAAAGTTGCTAATTAAGTCAAATGCTAAAGTTGTCTGTGATGAGATTGGAACAAGCCGAACCATCCTACTTTAGTTTTTGTCTTAAGTAACTTTCTGTCTTATGTAACCATACACAAACG
Source organism: Oncorhynchus masou masou (assembly GCF_036934945.1). Lineage (NCBI taxonomy): Eukaryota > Metazoa > Chordata > Actinopteri > Salmoniformes > Salmonidae > Oncorhynchus > Oncorhynchus masou. The sequence goes on along the minus strand of NC_088223.1, from coordinate 86,386,483 downwards.
TGTAAATGTAACATATCATTTAATGTCCTGGATTTACATTTACTATGTCTATGAGACTAATTGTGTCACTCAGTATGCATAGGGACTTTTGATCGATGAGCTGGTGCCTCAAAATTGGTGTTGAGAAAAATTGTCCCTGACTATACAGAACGGCTAAATCTGCCGCTAGTCAATTTTCATGGCCAAATAAAATTAACAGCTACACGAAAACAGTGTTGAAAAATTTTGCCTTTTAGACTTGGTCAGGGTTAGGTAGGTTACTTTCTAAGTGTAATCCGTTACAGTTACTAGTTCTCTGTCCAAAATTGTAATCAGCCAAGTAACTTTTGGAATACCCAAATAAATGATCAGATGAACATGTGCAGGTACAGATACTTGTGTGCAAAAGAGCAGAAAAGTAAATAAAATAAAAACAGTATGGGGATGAGGTAGGTAAATTGGGTGGGCTATTTACAGATGGACTATGTACAGCTGCAGCGATCGGTTAGCTGCTCAGATAGCTGATGTTTAAAGTTGGTGAGGGAGATAAAAGTCTCCAACTTCAGAGATTTTTGCAATTCATTCCAGTCGCAGGCAGCAGAGAACTGGAAGGAAAGGCATCCAAATGAGGTTTTGGCTTTAGGGATGATCAGTGAGATACACCTGCTGGAGCGTGTGCTACGGGTGGGTGTTGCCATCGTGACCAGTGAACTGAGATAAGGCGGAGCTTTACCTAGCATAGACTTGTAGATGACCTGGAGCCAGTGGGTCTGGCGACGAACATGTAGCGAGGGCCAGCCGACTAGAGCATACAGGTCGCAGTGGTGGGTGGTATAAGGTTCTTTAGTAACAAAACGGATGGCACTGTGATAAACTGCATCCAGTTTTCTGAGTAGAGTATTGGAAGCTATTTTGTAGATGACATCGCCGAAGTCGAAGATCGGTAGGATAGTCAGTTTTACGAGGGTAAGTTTTGCGGCATGAGTGAAGGAGTCTTTGTTGTGAAATAGAAAGCCGACTCTAGATTTGATTTTGGATTGGAGGTGTTTGATATGAGTCTGGAAGGAGAGTTTGCAGTCTAGCCAGACACCTAGGTACTTATATTAGTCCACATATTCTAGGTCGGAACCATCCAGGGTGGTGATGCTCGCCAGGCGTGCGGGTGCAGGTAGCGAACGGTAGAAAAGCATGCATTTGGTTTACTTGTTACTTATTTACTTGTGAAAAATGAATGCTACATGCTGCATTTGCTATAGGCCTATTGTTTACCTTTTTGTTGGTGACACTGATATCTTGATAATATGCAGCTGTATAAAGGGCAAATCCATTGATGAAACAATAACAAAATGGTTGCCCCTCCTCTGTTTAGGTAAAAAGCTGAGGGATCCACTCTCTGAATAGACCGACCTATGGATGCAAGGACTACTCATCCATGATATAACAAGTATTGTTTTAAACATATTATGAGGCTATAAAGTGTTTGTTTACATTTACAATGTTTACAAACATTGGGAGAAAGACAAGCTTATATTTTGGGTTCTCATGGAGTGTGACAGTTTAACCCACGAGGCATTTATGAGTTACATTCTGGATATATATAATTTATAAGTTCAAAAATGGATGTAGCAATTACAGATTGTCCCTTTAAGTCTATGAAAAGTGTGTGAGTTTGAGCAAGTGTCCATGAGGCCTATGGATTTTTTTATCAGCATCAATTAGATCGAGCAATAAAAGCCCCACTGTTATTCCATAGGCTTGGATCTGCACTATGCAGCTGTTGCGAGAGCACATTTTTCACTGGCTGTCCACTGGTTTCAAAAACAATGATTGATAGGCAGCTTAAACTTCTTGAATTCAACCATTATTGGGTTCAAATACACATTAAGAATTGTGAACAGCCATCCACAACAACCACAATCCGTACGGCTCAAATAGCAAACATCAATACGCTATGTAGACATCAATAATAAGTGATATGTAGACATCAATAATAAGTGATATCTGTATCACCGTAGACTACACCACTGCTGTCATCCTGACCTCCAAGCGTTTATTCAAGTTGGAAGATAGCAGTCGCACCATTGGAAAACATAGCTTGGACTGTAGCTTACAAAAAACTATTTGTGCTCTTTTCTCGCGATTGATGAGATACATTTGGTGTTTCATCATAGTGGTCTCTGACTTGTGGTCAGACTCACTCAGGTGGAACAAACTTAAACTTGCGCCTTTTTCAATGCTGATTTGAATGTCATTGAGAAAACAGAGAAGTGTCAAATATTTTTTTTTTTGCAGACATCCTTTCTGATTTTAAAAGTAATCCTCAAGGTAATCATCTAGTTTTTCAAAAGTACATTTTTTGGTAATTTAGCAGATTACAGTTACCATGTTTTTGTAATCCCTTACATGTAACGGATTACATGTATCCGTTACTCCCCAACCCTGGACTTGGTTGTGGGGACAGTAGTTAGGAACTGTACTGCTATTATTTTCTTACAATCTGTTAGGTAAATGACCTGGTGTTGACAGACACCTTGGATACCTTTTACAGTGTTTAAGACACATGGTATGGTCCTATATACTCTTCTCTCACATTCACATCTGGAAATATCACCTGTTTGTCTGCGATGATTGAAATTGTTAAAATTATGATAATGTCCTTTTAGTGTAAGAGCTGTTTGAAAATGCCGCCTAACATTTTTGCCTGTTTTGGTGGGATGGAATTTTGGCCTGACATCATCAGGCAGTAATTTTTTGCTATTTTTGTTTCTAGTTGACCTTTTTGAAAACAATCACAGTGACTTGCTAAGAAGCTATTTTTGTTTCTAGTTGACCATTTTGAAAGCAATCACAGTAAGGTACTTAATTGTTACACAGAAATGGTTTGATATTGAGATCAAATTGGCTGCATAGGACCTTTAACAATGGTTGTGAGTGACAACCTGAGATAGAAATGTTACAGACATGACAATGAACTCTACTTCTCTACACTAAAACGGTCAAGAGATTACATTGAAGATGTTTCCGCTCATCACAGGAGGTTAGTAGAAAACATATTAGTGACTCGGGCTCAGACAGCTCTATTCACATCATAAACCACTGGATCAGTGCAGATGAAGGGGAGGAGACAGGTTAAAAAGTTTTTGTTAAGCCTTGAGACAATTGAGACATGAATTGTGTATGTGTGCCATTCAGAGTGTGAATGGGCAAAACAAAATATTTAAGTGCCTTTGTATGGTACTGGTACAGTATGGTACTGTAGTAGGTGCCAGGCACAGCGGTTTGACGATGTCAAAACTGCAACACTGCTGGGTTTTTCACGTTCAATACTTTCCTGTGTGTATCAATAATGGTCCACCACCCAAAGGACATCTAGCCAACTTGACAAAACTGTGGGAAGCATTGGAGTCAACATGGGCCAGCATCCCCGTGGAACATTTTCTACACCTTGTAGAGTCCTTGCCCTGATAAACTGAGGCTGTTCAGAGGGCAACTTCATATTAGGAAAGTGTCCCTAATGTTTTGTACACTCAATGTATAAGCTAGTCAGCAACATATACTGTATGCCGTGGGGGATGGGAGGATGGGTTGTTACATGAGACGTGGGCCAGGGTCTCTCTCTCTGTGTCAATCCATACCTCCCATGTTGTAAGCCACGCCTGTGGCTGGCATCTCTCTTTCCCCTGGCACTGTCACCACACCATCACCTGCCCAGGCAGGGGTAGAACATGCTATGTTCAGATCCCTGCTTGGTCCAAAGCTGTGGGGCTGTGGGAATAGAGGCTGTGGGCTGTGGGAATAGAGGGAGTGGGGCTGTGGGAATAGAGGTTGTGGAGCTGTGGGACTGTGGGAAAAGAGGGTGTGGAGCTGCGGGAATATAGGGTGTGGAGCTGTGGGAATAGAGGGTGTGGAGCTGTGGGACTGTGGGAAAGAGGGTGTGGAGCTGCGGGAATAGAGGGTGTGGAGCTGTGGGAATAGAGGCCATGGAGATGTGGGACTGTGGGAATAGAGGGTGTGGAGCTGTGGGAATAGAGGCCATGGAGATGTGGGACTGTGGGAATAGAGGGTGTGGAGCTGTGGGAATAGAGGGTGTGGAGCTGTGGGAATAGAGGGTGTGGAGCTGTAGGGCTGTGGGAATAGAGGGTGTGGAGCTGTGGGAATAGAGGGTGTGGAGCTGTGGGAATAGAGGGTGTGGAGCTGTGGGGCTGTGGGAATAGAGGGTGTGGAGCTGTGGGAATAGAGGCCATGGAGCTGTGGGACTGTGGGAATAGAGGGTGTGGAGCTGTGGGAATAGAGGTGTGGAGCTGTGGGACTGTGGGAAAAGAGGGTGTGGAGCTGCGGGAATAGAGGGTGTGGAGCTGTGGGAATAGAGGGTGTGGAGCTGTGGGACTGTGGGAAAAGAGGGTGTGGAGCTGCGGGAATAGAGGGTGTGGAGCTGTGGGAATAGAGGGTGTGGAGCTGTGGGGCTGTGGGAATAGAGGGTGTGGAGCTATGGGAATAGAGGCCATGGAGATGTGGGACTGTGGGAATAGAGGGTGTGGAGCTGTGGGAATAGAGGGTGTGGAGCTGTGGGACTGTGGGAAAAGAGGGTGTGGAGCTGCGGGAATAGAGGGTGTGGAGCTGTGGGAATAGAGGGGGTGGAGCTGTGGGGCTGTGGGAATAGAGGGTGTGGAGCTGTGGGAATAGAGGCCATGGAGATGTGGGACTGTGGGAATAGAGGGTGTGGAGCTGTGGGAATAGAGGGTGTGGAGCTGTGGGACTGTGGGAAAAGAGGGTGTGGAGCTGAGGGAATAAAGGGTGTGGAGCTGTGAGAATAGAGGGTGTGGGGCTGTGGGAATAGAGGCCATGGGAGCTGTGGAGCTGTGGGAATAGAGGGTGTGGGGCTGTGGGAATAGAGGCCATGGAGCTGTGGGCTGTGGGAATAGAGGGTGTGGAGCTGTGGGAATAGAGGGTGGGGCTGTGGGAATACAGGGTGTGGAGCTGTGGAGCTGTGGGAATAGAGGGTGTGGGGCTGTGGGAATACAGGGTGTGGAGCTGTGGGACTGTGGGAATAGAGGGTGTGGAGCTGTGGGAATAGAGGGTGTAGAGCTGTGGGAATAGAGGGTGTGGAGCTGTGGGAATAGAGGGTGTGGAGCTGTGGGGCTGTGGGAATAGAGGGTGTGGAGCTGTGGGAATAGAGGCCATGGAGATGTGGGACTGTGGGAAAAGAGGGTGTGGAGCTGAGGGAATAAAGGGTGTGGAGCTGTGAGAATAGAGGGTGTGGGGCTGTGGGAATAGAGGCCATGGAGCTGTGGAGCTGTGGGAATAGAGGGTGTGGGGCTGTGGGAATAGAGGCCATGGAGCTGTGGGACTGTGGGAATAGAGGGTGTGGAGCTGTGGGAATAGAGGGTGTGGGGCTGTGGGAATACAGGGTGTGGAGCTGTGGGACTGTGGGAATAGAGGGTGTGGAGCTGTGGGAATAGAGGGTGTGGAGCTGTGGGACTGTGGGAAAAGAGGGTGTGGAGCTGCGGGAATAGAGGGTGTGGAGCTGTGGGAATAGAGGTGTGGAGCTGTGGGGCTGTGGGAATAGAGGGTGTGGAGCTGTGGGAATAGAGGCCATGGAGATGTGGGACTGTGGGAATAGAGGGTGTGGAGCTGTGGGAATAGAGGGTGTGGAGCTGTGGGAATAGAGGGTGTGGAGCTGTGGGAATAGAGGGTGTGGAGCTGTGGGAATAGAGGGTGTGGAGCTGTGGGGCTGTGGGAATAGAGGGTGTGGAGCTATGGGAATAGAGGCCATGGAGATGTGGGACTGTGGGAATAGAGGGTGTGGAGCTGTGGGAATAGAGGGTGTGGAGCTGTGGGACTGTGGGAAAAGAGGGTGTGGAGCTGCGGGAATAGAGGGTGTGGAGCTGTGGGAATAGAGGGTGTGGAGCTGTGGGGCTGTGGGAATAGAGGGTGTGGAGCTGTGGGAATAGAGGCCATGGAGATGTGGGACTGTGGGAATAGAGGGTGTGGAGCTGTGGGAATAGAGGGTGTGGAGCTGTGGGACTGTGGGAAAAGAGGGTGTGGAGCTGAGGGAATAAAGGGTGTGGAGCTGTGGGAATAGAGGTGTTTGGGGCTGTGGGAATAGAGGCCATGGAGCTGTGGAGCTGTGGGAATAGAGGGTGTGAGGCTGTGGGAATAGAGGCCATGGAGCTGGGACTGTGGGAATAGAGGGTGTGGAGCTGTGGGAATAGAGGGTGTGGGGCTGTGGGAATACAGGGTGTGGAGCTGTGGGACTGTGGGAATAGAGGGTGTGGAGCTGTGGGAATAGAGGGTGTGGAGCTGTGGGACTGTGGGAAAAGAGGGTGTGGAGCTGCGGGAATAGAGGGTGTGGAGCTGTGGGAATAGAGGGTGTGGAGCTGTGGGGCTGTGGGAATAGAGGGTGTGGAACTGTGGGAATAGAGGCCATGGAGATGTGGGACTGTGGGAATAGAGGGTGTGGAGCTGTGGGAATAGGAAATAGAGGGTGTGGAGCTGTGGGAATAGAGGGTGTGGAGCTGTGGGAATAGAGGGTGTGGAGCTGTGGGACTTTGGGAATAGAGGGTGTGGAGCTGTGGGAATAGAGGCCATGGAGCTGTGGGACTGTGGGAATAGAGGGTGTGGAGCTGTGGGGCTGTGGGAATAGAGGATGTGGTGGGAGCTGGTTCATGTGATCTCCTGTGCTCTCTCTGACTATAGGCAGTGGGAATAGAAGCTGTGGGGCTGTGGGAATAGAGGCTGTGTGGCTGTGGGAGTAGAGACTGTGGAGTTGTGGGGCTTTGGGAATAGAGGATGTGGGACTGTGGGGCTGTGGGAATAGAGGGTGTGGAGCTGTGGGAATAGAGGCTGTGGAGTTGGGGGGCTGTGGGAATAGAGACTGTGGAGTTGTGGGGCTTTGGGAATAGAGGCTGTGGAGTTGTGGGGCTTTGGGAATATTGGCTGTGGAGTTGTGGGGCTTTGGGAATAGAAGCTGTGGGGCTGTGGGAATAGATGCTGTGTGGCTGTGGGAGTAGAGACTGTGGAGTTGTGGGGCTTTGGGAATAGAGGATGTGGGACTGTGGGGCTGTGGGAATAGAGGATGTGGAATTGGGGGGGTGGGGAATAGAGGCTGTGGAGTTGTGGGGCTTTGGGAATAGAGGCTGTGGAGTTGTGGGGCTTTGGGAATAGAGGATGTGGAGTTGTGGGGCTGTGGGAATAGAGGATGTGGAGTTGTGGGGCTGTGGGAATAGAGGATGTGGAGTTGTGGGGCTGTGGGGCTTTGGGAATAGAGGATGTGGAGTTGTGGGGCTTTGGGGCTTTGGGAATAGAGGATGTGGAGTTGTGGGGCTTTGGGGCTTTGGGAATAGAGGATGTGGAGTTGTGGGGCTTTGGGAATAGAGGATGTGGAGTTGTGGGGCTTTGGGGCTTTGGGAATAGAGGATGTGGAGTTGTGGGGCTTTGGGGCTTTGGGAATAGAGGATGTGGAGTTGTGGGGCTTTGGGAATAGAGGATGTGGAGTTGTGGGGCTTTGGGGCTGTGGGAAAAGAGGATGTGGAGCTGTGGGACTGTGGGAAAAGAGGGTGTGGAGCTGCGGGAATAGAGGGTGTGGAGCTGTGGGAATAGAGGATGTGGAGCTGTGGGGCTGTGGGAATAGAGGGTGTGGAGCTGTGGGAATAGAGGCCATGGAGATGTGGGACTGTGGGAATAGAGGATGTGGAGCTGGGGAATAGAGGGTGTGGAGCTGTGGGACTGTGGGAAAAGAATAGCTGAGGAATGGGTGTGGAGCTGTGGGAATAGAGGGTGTGGGGCTGTGGGAATAGAGGCCATGGAGCTGTGGGACTGTGGGAATAGAGGGTGTGGAGCTGTGGGAATAGAGGGTGTGGAGCTGTGGGACTGTGGGAAAAGAGGGCGTGGAGCTTGGGAATAGAGGGTGTGGAGCTGTGGGAATAGGGGTGTGGGGCTGTGGGAATACAGGGTGTGGAGCTGTGGGACTGTGGGAATAGAGGGTGGGAGCTGTGGGAATAGAGGGTGTGGAGCTGTGGGACTGTGGGAAAAGAGGGTGTGGAGCTGCGGGAATAGAGGGTGTGGAGTGTGGGGCTGTGGGGCTGTGGGAATAGAGGGTGTGGAGCTGTGGGAATAGAGGCCATGGAGATGTGGGACTGTGGGAATAGAGGCTGGAGCTGTGGGAATAGAGGGTGTGGAGCTGTGGGAATAGAGTGTGGAGCTGTGGGAATAGAGGATGTGGAGCTGTGGGAATAGAGGGTGTGGAGCTGTGGGGCTGTGGGAATAGAGGGTGTGGAGCTGTGGGAATAGAGGCCATGGAGCTGTGGGACTGTGGGAATAGAGGATGTGGAGCTGTGGGGCTGTGGGAATAGAGGATGTGGTGGGAGCTGGTTCATGTGATCTCCTGTGCTCTCTCTGACTATAGGGTGGGAATAGAAGCTGTGGGGCTGTGGGAATAGAGGCTGTGTGGCTGTGGGAGTAGAGACTGTGGAGTTGTGGGGCTTTGGGAATAGAGGATGTGGGACTGTGGGGCTGTGGGAATAGAGGGTGTGGAGCTGTGGGAATAGAGGCTGTGGAGTTGGGGGCTGTGGGAATAGAGGCTGTGGAGTTGTGGGGCTTTGGGAATAGAGGCTGTGGAGTTGTGGGGCTTTGGGAATATTGGCTGTGGAGTTGTGGGGCTTTGGGAATAGAAGCTGTGGGGCTGTGGGAATAGATGCTGTGTGGCTGTGGGAGTAGAGAGTGTGGAGTTGTGGGGCTTTGGGAATAGAGGATGTGGGACTGTGGGGCTGTGGGAATAGAGGATGTGGAGTTGGGGGGCTGTGGGAATAGAGGCTGTGGAGTTGTGGGGCTTTGGGAATAGAGGCTGTGGAGTTGTGGGGCTTTGGGAATAGAGGATGTGGAGTTGTGGGGCTGTGGGAATAGAGGATGTGGAGTTGTGGGGCTGTGGGAATAGAGGATGTGGAGTTGTGGGGCTTTGGGAATAGAGGATGTGGAGTTGTGGGGCTTTGGGAATAGAGGATGTGGAGTTGTGGGGCTTTGGGAATAGAGGATGTGGAGTTGTGGGGCTTTGGGAATAGAGTATGTGGAGTTGTGGGACTTTGGGAATAGAGGATGTGGAGTTGTGGGGCTTTGGGAATAGAGGATGTGGTGTTGTGGGGCTTTGGGGCTTTGGGAATAGAGGATGTGGAGTTGTGGGGCTTTGGGGCTTTGGGAATAGAGGATGTGGAGTTGTGGGGCTTTGGGGCTTTGGGAATAGAGGATGTGGAGCTGTAGGGCTGTGGGAATAGAGGTGTGGAGCTGTGGGAATAGAGGCCATGGAGCTGTGGGACTGTGGGAATAGAGGGTGTGGAGCTGCGGGAATAGAGGGTGTGGAGCTGTGGGAATAGAGGGTGTGGAGCTGTGGGGCTGTGGGAATAGAGGGTGTGGAGCTGTGGGAATAGAGGCCATGGAGATGTGGGACTGTGGGAATAGAGGGTGTGGGGCTGTGGGAATAGAGGCCATGGAGCTGTGGGACTGTGGGAATAGAGGGTGTGGAGCTGTGGGAATAGAGGGTGTGGGGCTGTGGGAATACAGGGTGTGGAGCTGTGGGACTGTGGGAATAGAGGGTGTGGAGCTGTGGGAATAGAGGGTGTGGAGCTGTGGGACTGTGGGAAAAGAGGGTGTGGAGCTGCGGGAATAGAGGGTGTGGAGCTGTAGGGCTGTGGGAATAGAGGGTGTGGAGCTGTGGGAATAGAGGCCATGGAGCTGTGGGACTGTGGGAATAGAGGGTGTGGAGCTGTGGGAATAGAGGGTGTGGAGCTGTGGGACTGTGGGAAAAGAGGGTGTGGAGCTGCGGGAATAGAGGGTGTGGAGCTGTGGGAATAGAGGGTGTGGAGCTGTGGGGCTGTGGGAATAGAGGGTGTGGAGCTGTGGGAATAGAGGCCATGGAGATGTGGGACTGTGGGAATAGAGGGTGTGGAGCTGTGGGAATAGAGGGTGTGGAGCTGTGGGACTGTGGGAAAAGAGGGTGTGGAGCTGAGGGAATAAAGGGTGTGGAGCTGTGGGAATAGAGGGTGTGGGGCTGTGGGAATAGAGGCCATGGAGCTGTGGGACTGTGGGAATAGAGGGTGTGGAGCTGTGGGAATAGAGGGTGTGGAGCTGTGGGACTGTGGGAAAGAGGGCGTGGAGCTGCGGGAATAGAGGGTGTGGAGCTGTGGGAATAGAGGGTGTGGGGCTGTGGGAATACAGGGTGTGGAGCTGTGGGACTGTGGGAATAGAGGGTGTGGAGCTGTGGGAATAGAGGGTGTGGAGCTGTGGGACTGTGGGAAAAGAGGGTGTGGAGCTGCGGGAATAGAGGGTGTGGAGCTGTGGGAATAGAGGGTGGAGCTGTGGGGCTGTGGGGCTGTGGGAATAGAGGGTGTGGAGCTGTGGGAATAGAGGCCATGGAGATGTGGGACTGTGGGAATAGAGGGTGTGGAGCTGTGGGAATAGAGGGTGTGGAGCTGTGGGAATAGAGGGTGGGAGCTGTGGGAATAGAGGGTGTGGAGCTGTGGGAATAGAGGGTGTGGAGCTGTGGGACTGTGGGAATAGAGGGTGTGGAGCTGTGGGAATAGAGGCCATGGAGCTGTGGGACTGTGGGAATAGAGGGTGTGGAGCTGTGGGGCTGTGGGAATAGAGGATGTGGTGGGAGCTGGTTCATGTGATCTCCTGTGCTCTCTCTGACTATAGGCAGTGGGAATAGAAGCTGTGGGGCTGTGGGAATAGAGGCTGTGTGGCTGTGGGAGTAGAGACTGTGGAGTTGTGGGGCTTTGGGAATAGAGGATGTGGGACTGTGGGGCTGTGGGAATAGAGGGTATGGAGCTGTGGGAATAGAGGCTGTGGAGTTGGGGGGCTGTGGGAATAGAGGCTGTGGAGTTGTGGGGCTTTGGGAATAGAGGCTGTGGAGTTGTGGGGCTTTGGGAATATTGGCTGTGGAGTTGTGGGGCTTTGGGAATAGAAGCTGTGGGGCTGTGGGAATAGATGCTGTGTGGCTGTGGGAGTAGAGACTGTGGAGTTGTGGGGCTTTGGGAATAGAGGATGTGGGACTGTGGGGCTGTGGGAATAGAGGATGTGGAGTTGGGGGGTGTGGGAATAGAGGCTGTGGAGTTGTGGGGCTTTGGGAATAGAGGCTGTGGAGTTGTGGGGCTTTGGGAATAGAGGATGTGGAGTTGTGGGGCTGTGGGAATAGAGGATGTGGAGTTGTGGGGCTGTGGGAATAGAGGATGTGGAGTTGTGGGGCTTTGGGAATAGAGGATGTGGAGTTGTGGGGCTTTGGGAATAGAGGATGTGGAGTTGTGGGGCTTTGGGAATAGAGGATGTGGAGTTGTGGGGCTTTGGGAATAGAGTATGTGGAGTTGTGGGGCTTTGGGGCTGTGGGAAAAGAGGATGTGGAGCTGTGGGACTGTGGGAAAAGAGGGTGTGGAGCTGCGGGAATAGAGGATGTGGAATTGGGGGGTGTGGGAATAGAGGCTGTGGAGTTGTGGGGCTTTGTGAATAGAGGCTGTGGAGTTGTGGGGCTTTGGGAATAGAGGATGTGGAGTTGTGGGGCTGTGGGAATAGAGGATGTGGAGTTGTGGGGCTGTGGGAATAGAGGATGTGGAGTTGTGGGGCTGTGGGGCTTTGGGAATAGAGGATGTGGAGTTGTGGGGCTTTGGGAATAGAGGATGTGGAGTTGTGGGGCTTTGGGGCTTTGGGAATAGAGGATGTGGAGTTGTGGGGCTTTGGGAATAGAGGATGTGGAGTTGTGGGGCTTTGGGGCTTTGGGAATAGAGGATGTGGAGTTGTGGGGCTTTGGGGCTTTGGGAATAGAGGATGTGGAGTTGTGGGGCTTTGGGAATAGAGGATGTGGAGTTGTGGGGCTTTGGGGCTGTGGGAAAAGAGGATGTGGAGCTGTGGGACTGTGGGAAAAGAGGGTGTGGAGCTGCGGGAATAGAGGGTGTGGAGCTGTGGGAATAGAGGGTGTGGAGCTGTGGGGCTGTGGGAATAGAGGGTGTGGAGCTGTGGGAATAGAGGCCATGGAGATGTGGGACTGTGGGAATAGAGGGTGTGGAGCTGTGGGAATAGAGGGTGTGGAGCTGTGGGACTGTGGGAAAAGAGGGTGTGGAGCTGTGGGAATAAAGGGTGTGGAGCTGTGGGAATAGAGGGTGTGGGGCTGTGGGAATAGAGGCCATGGAGCTGTGGGACTGTGGGAATAGAGGGTGTGGAGCTGTGGGAATAGAGGGTGTGGAGCTGTGGGACTGTGGGAAAAGAGGGCGTGGAGCTGCGGGAATAGAGGGTGTGGAGCTGTGGGAATAGAGGGTGTGGGGCTGTGGGAATACAGGGTGTGGAGCTGTGGGACTGTGGGAATAGAGGGTGTGGAGCTGTGGGAATAGAGGGTGTGGAGCTGTGGGACTGTGGGAAAAGAGGGTGTGGAGCTGCGGGAATAGAGGGTGTGGAGCTGTGGGGCTGTGGGGCTGTGGGAATAGAGGGTGTGGGCTGCGGGAATAGAGGTGTGGAGCTGTGGGGCTGTGGGGCTGTGGGAATAGAGGGTGTGGAGCTGTGGGAATAGAGGGCCATGGAGATGTGGGACTGTGGGAATAGAGGGTGTGGAGCTGTGGGAATAGAGGGTGTGGAGCTGTGGGAATAGAGGGTGTGGAGCTGTGGGAATAGAGGGTGTGGAGCTGTGGGAATAGAGGGTGTGGAGCTGTGGGACTGTGGGAATAGAGGGTGTGGAGCTGTGGGAATAGAGGCCATGGAGCTGTGGGACTGTGGGAATAGAGGGTGTGGAGCTGTGGGGCTGTGGGAATAGAGGATGTGGTGGGAGCTGGTTCATGTGATCTCCTGTGCTCTCTCTGACTATAGGCAGTGGGAATAGAAGCTGTGGGGCTGTGGGAATAGAGGCTGTGTGGCTGTGGGAGTAGAGACTGTGGAGTTGTGGGGCTTTGGGAATAGAGGATGTGGGACTGTGGGGCTGTGGGAATAGAGGGTGTGGAGCTGTGGGAATAGAGGCTGTGGAGTTGGGGGGCTGTGGGAATAGAGGCTGTGGAGTTGTGGGGCTTTGGGAATAGAGGCTGTGGAGTTGTGGGGCTTTGGGAATATTGGCTGTGGAGTTGTGGGGCTTTGGGAATAGAAGCTGTGGGGCTGTGGGAATAGATGCTGTGTGGCTGTGGGAGTAGAGACTGTGGAGTTGTGGGGCTTTGGGAATAGAGGATGTGGGACTGTGGGGCTGTGGGAATAGAGGATGTGGAGTTGGGGGGTGTGGGAATAGAGGCTGTGGAGTTGTGGGGCTTTGGGAATAGAGGCTGTGGAGTTGTGGGGCTTTGGGAATAGAGGATGTGGAGTTGTGGGGCTGTGGGAATAGAGGATGTGGAGTTGTGGGGCTGTGGGAATAGAGGATGTGGAGTTGTGGGGCTTTGGGAATAGAGGATGTGGAGTTGTGGGGCTTTGGGAATAGAGGATGTGGAGTTGTGGGGCTTTGGGAATAGAGGATGTGGAGTTGTGGGGCTTTGGGAATAGAGTATGTGGAGTTGTGGGACTTTGGGAATAGAGGATGTGGAGTTGTGGGGCTTTGGGAATAGAGGATGTGGAGTTGTGTGGCTTTGGGGCTTTGGGAATAGAGGATGTGGAGTTGTGGGCCTTTGGGGCTTTGGGAATAGAGGATGTGGAGTTGTGGGGCTTTGGGGCTTTGGGAATAGAGGATGTGGAGCTGTAGGGCTGTGGGAATAGAGGGTGTGGAGCTGTGGGAATAGAGGCCATGGAGCTGTGGGACTGTGGGAATAGAGGGTGTGGAGCTGCGGGAATAGAGGGTGTGGAGCTGTGGGAATAGAGGGTGTGGAGCTGTGGGGCTGTGGGAATAGAGGGTGTGGAGCTGTGGGAATAGAGGCCATGGAGATGTGGGACTGTGGGAATAGAGGGTGTGGGGCTGTGGGAATAGAGGCCATGGAGCTGTGGGACTGTGGGAATAGAGGGTGTGGAGCTGTGGGAATAGAGGGTGTGGGGCTGTGGGAATTCAGGGTGTGGAGCTGTGGGACTGTGGGAATAGAGGGTGTGGAGCTGTGGGAATAGAGGGTGTGGAGCTGTGGGACTGTGGGAAAAGAGGGTGTGGAGCTGCGGGAATAGAGGGTGTGGAGCTGTAGGGCTGTGGGAATAGAGGGTGTGGAGCTGTGGGAATAGAGGCCATGGAGCTGTGGGACTGTGGGAATAGAGGGTGTGGAGCTGTGGGAATAGAGGGTGTGGAGCTGTGGGACTGTGGGAAAAGAGGGTGTGGAGCTGCGGGAATAGAGGGTGTGGAGCTGTGGGAATAGAGGGTGTGGAGCTGTGGGGCTGTGGGAATAGAGGGTGTGGAGCTGTGGGAATAGAGGCCATGGAGATGTGGGACTGTGGGAATAGAGGGTGTGGAGCTGTGGGAATAGAGGGTGTGGAGCTGTGGGACTGTGGGAAAAGAGGGTGTGGAGCTGAGGGAATAAAGGGTGTGGAGCTGTGGGAATAGAGGGTGTGGGGCTGTGGGAATAGAGGCCATGGAGCTGTGGGACTGTGGGAATAGAGGGTGTGGAGCTGTGGGAATAGAGGGTGTGGAGCTGTGGGACTGTGGGAAAAGAGGGCGTGGAGCTGCGGGAATAGAGGGTGTGGAGCTGTGGGAATAGAGGGTGTGGGGCTGTGGGAATACAGGGTGTGGAGCTGTGGGACTGTGGGAATAGAGGGTGTGGAGCTGTGGGAATAGAGGGTGTGGAGCTGTGGGACTGTGGGAAAAGAGGGTGTGGAGCTGCGGGAATAGAGGGTGTGGAGCTGTGGGAATAGAGGGTGTGGAGCTGTGGGGCTGTGGGGCTGTGGGAATAGAGGGTGTGGAGCTGTGGGAATAGAGGCCATGGAGATGTGGGACTGTGGGAATAGAGGGTGTGGAGCTGTGGGAATAGAGGGTGTGGAGCTGTGGGAATAGAGGGTGTGGAGCTGTGGGAATAGAGGGTGTGGAGCTGTGGGAATAGAGGGTGTGGAGCTGTGGGACTGTGGGAATAGAGGGTGTGGAGCTGTGGGAATAGAGGCCATGGAGCTGTGGGACTGTGGGAATAGAGGGTGTGGAGCTGTGGGGCTGTGGGAATAGAGGATGTGGTGGGAGCTGGTTCATGTGATCTCCTGTGCTCTCTCTGACTATAGGCAGTGGGAATAGAAGCTGTGGGGCTGTGGGAATAGAGGCTGTGTGGCTGTGGGAGTAGAGACTGTGGAGTTGTGGGGCTTTGGGAATAGAGGATGTGGGACTGTGGGGCTGTGGGAATAGAGGGTATGGAGCTGTGGGAATAGAGGCTGTGGAGTTGGGGGGCTGTGGGAATAGAGGCTGTGGAGTTGTGGGGCTTTGGGAATAGAGGCTGTGGAGTTGTGGGGCTTTGGGAATATTGGCTGTGGAGTTGTGGGGCTTTGGGAATAGAAGCTGTGGGGCTGTGGGAATAGATGCTGTGTGGCTGTGGGAGTAGAGACTGTGGAGTTGTGGGGCTTTGGGAATAGAGGATGTGGGACTGTGGGGCTGTGGGAATAGAGGATGTGGAGTTGGGGGTGTGGGAATAGAGGCTGTGGAGTTGTGGGGCTTTGGGAATAGAGGCTGTGGAGTTGTGGGGCTTTGGGAATAGAGGATGTGGAGTTGTGGGGCTGTGGGAATAGAGGATGTGGAGTTGTGGGGCTGTGGGAATAGAGGATGTGGAGTTGTGGGGCTTTGGGAATAGAGGATGTGGAGTTGTGGGGCTTTGGGAATAGAGGATGTGGAGTTGTGGGGCTTTGGGAATAGAGGATGTGGAGTTGTGGGGCTTTGGGAATAGAGTATGTGGAGTTGTGGGACTTTGGGAATAGAGGATGTGGAGTTGTGGGGCTTTGGGAATAGAGGATGTGGAGTTGTGGGGCTTTGGGGCTTTGGGAATAGAGGATGTGGAGTTGTGGGCCTTTGGGGCTTTGGGAATAGAGGATGTGGAGTTGTGGGGCTTTGGGGCTTTGGGAATAGAGGATGTGGAGCTGTAGGGCTGTGGGAATAGAGGGTGTGGAGCTGTGGGAATAGAGGCCATGGAGCTGTGGGACTGTGGGAATAGAGGGTGTGGAGCTGCGGGAATAGAGGGTGTGGAGCTGTGGGAATAGAGGGTGTGGAGCTGTGGAGCTGTGGGAATAGAGGGTGTGGAGCTGTGGGAATAGAGGCCATGGAGATGTGGGACTGTGGGAATAGAGGGTGTGGGGCTGTGGGAATAGAGGCCATGGAGCTGTGGGACTGTGGGAATAGAGGGTGTGGAGCTGTGGGAATAGAGGGTGTGGGGCTGTGGGAATACAGGGTGTGGAGCTGTGGGACTGTGGGAATAGAGGGTGTGGAGCTGTGGGAATAGAGGGTGTGGAGCTGTGGGACTGTGGGAAAAGAGGGTGTGGAGCTGCGGGAATAGAGGGTGTGGAGCTGTAGGGCTGTGGGAATAGAGGGTGTGGAGCTGTGGGAATAGAGGCCATGGAGCTGTGGGACTGTGGGAATAGAGGGTGTGGAGCTGTGGGAATAGAGGGTGTGGAGCTGTGGGACTGTGGGAAAAGAGGGTGTGGAGCTGCGGGAATAGAGGGTGTGGAGCTGTGGGAATAGACGGTGTGGAGCTGTGGGGCTGTGGGAATAGAGGGTGTGGAGCTGTGGGAATAGAGGCCATGGAGATGTGGGACTGTGGGAATAGAGGGTGTGGGGCTGTGGGAATAGAGGCCATGGAGCTGTGGGACTGTGGGAATAGAGGGTGTGGAGCTGTGGGAATAGAGGGTGTGGGGCTGTGGGAATACAGGGTGTGGAGCTGTGGGACTGTGGGAATAGAGGGTGTGGAGCTGTGGGAATAGAGGGTGTGGAGCTGTGGGACTGTGGGAAAAGAGGGTGTGGAGCTGCGGGAATAGAGGGTGTGGAGCTGTGGGAATAGAGGGTGTGGAGCTGTGGGGCTGTGGGAATAGAGGGTGTGGAGCTGTGGGAATAGAGGCCATGGAGATGTGGGACTGTGGGAATAGAGGGTGTGGAGCTGTGGGAATAGAGGGTGTGGAGCTGTGGGAATAGAGGGTGTGGAGCTGTGGGAATAGAGGGTGTGGAGCTGTGGGAATAGAGGGTGTGGAGCTGTGGGACTGTGGGAATAGAGGGTGTGGAGCTGTGGGAATAGAGGCCATGGAGCTGTGGGACTGTGGGAATAGAGGGTGTGGAGCTGTGGGGCTGTGGGAATAGAGGATGTGGTGGGAGCTGGTTCATGTGATCTCCTGTGCTCTCTCTGACTATAGGCAGTGGGAATAGAAGCTGTGGGGCTGTGGGAATAGAGGCTGTGTGGCTGTGGGAGTAGAGACTGTGGAGCTGTGGGGCTTTGGGAATAGAGGATGTGGGACTGTGGGGCTGTGGGAATAGAGGGTGTGGAGCTGTGGGAATAGAGGCTGTGGAGTTGGGGGGCTGTGGGAATAGAGGCTGTAGATGCTGTGTGGCTGTGGGAGTAGAGACTGTGGAGTTGTGGGGCTTTGGGAATAGAGGATGTGGGACTGTGGGGCTGTGGGAATAGAGGATGTGGAATTGGGGGGTGTGGGAATAGAGGCTGTGGAGTTGTGGGGCTTTGGGAATAGAGGCTGTGGAGTTGTGGGGCTGTGGGAATAGAGGATGTGGAGTTGTGGGGCTGTGGGAATAGAGGATGTGGAGTTGTGGGGCTGTGGGAATAGAGGATGTGGAGTTGTGGGGCTGTGGGGCTTTGGGAATAGAGGATGTGGAGTTGTGGGGCTTTGGGAATAGAGGTGTGGAGTTGTGGGGCTTTGGGGCTTTGGGAATAGAGGATGTGGAGTTGTGGGGCTTTGGGAATAGAGGATGTGGAGTTGTGGGGCTTTGGGAATAGAGGATGTGGAGTTGTGGGTCTTTGGGGCTTTGGGAATAGAGGATGTGGAGTTGTGGGGCTTTGGGGCTTTGGGAATAGAGGATGTGGAGTTGTGGGGCTTTGGGGCTTTGGGAATAGAGCATGTGGAGTTGTGGGGCTTTGGAGCTGTGGGAATAGAGGATGTGGAGCTGTGGGACTGTGGGAAAAGAGGGTGTGGAGCTGCGGGAATAGAGGGTGTGGAGCTGTGGTAATAGAGGGTGTGGAGCTGTGGGGCTGTGGGAATAGAGGGTGTGGAGCTGTGGGAATAGAGGCCATGGAGATGTGGGACTGTGGGAATAGAGGGTGTGGAGCTGTGGGAATAGAGGGTGTGGAGCTGTGGGATTGTGGGAAAAGAGGGTGTGGAGCTGAGGGAATAGAGGGTGTGGAGCTGTGGGAATAGAGGGTGTGGAGCTGTGGGAATAGAGGGTGTGGAGCTGTGGGAATAGAGGGTGTGGAGCTGTGGGACTGTGGGAATAGAGGGTGTGGAGCTGTGGGAATAGAGGCCATGGAGCTGTGGGACTGTGGGAATAGAGGGTGTGGAGCTGTGGGGCTGTGGGAATAGAGGATGTGGTGGGAGCTGGTTCATGTGATCTCCTGTGCTCTCTCTGACTATAGGCAGTGGGAATAGAAGCTGTGGGGCTGTGGGAATAGAGGCTGTGGGCTGTGGGAGTAGAGACTGTGGAGCTGTGGGGCTTTGGGAATAGAGGATGTGGGACTGTGGGGCTGTGGGAATAGAGGGTGTGGAGCTGTGGGAATAGAGGCTGTGGAGTTGGGGGCTGTGGGAATAGAGGCTGTAGATGCTGTGTGGCTGTGGGAGTAGAGACTGTGGAGTTGTGGGGCTTTGGGAATAGAGGATGTGGGACTGTGGGGCTGTGGGAATAGAGGATGTGGAATTGGGGGGGTGTGGGAATAGAGGCTGTGGAGTTGTGGGGCTTTGGGAATAGAGGCTGTGGAGTTGTGGGGCTGTGGGAATAGAGGATGTGGAGTTGTGGGGCTGTGGGAATAGAGGATGTGGAGTTGTGGGGCTGTGGGAATAGAGGATGTGGAGTTGTGGGGCTGTGGGGCTTTGGGAATAGAGGATGTGGAGTTGTGGGGCTTTGGGAATAGAGGGTGTGGAGTTGTGGGGCTTTGGGGCTTTGGGAATAGAGGATGTGGAGTTGTGGGGCTTTGGGAATAGAGGATGTGGAGTTGTGGGGCTTTGGGAATAGAGGATGTGGAGTTGTGGGGCTTTGGGGCTTTGGGAATAGAGGATGTGGAGTTGTGGGGCTTTGGGGCTTTGGGAATAGAGGATGTGGAGTTGTGGGGCTTTGGGGCTTTGGGAATAGAGGATGTGGAGTTGTGGGGCTTTGGGGCTGTGGGGAATAGAGGGTGTGGAGCTGTGGGACTGTGGGAAAAGAGGGTGTGGAGCTGCGGGAATAGAGGGTGTGGAGCTGTGGGAATAGAGGGTGTGGAGCTGTGGGGCTGTGGGAATAGAGGGTGTGGAGCTGTGGGAATAGAGGCCATGGAGATGTGGGACTGTGGGAATAGAGGGTGTGGAGCTGTGGGAATAGAGGGTGTGGAGCTGTGGGACTGTGGGAAAAGAGGGTGTGGAGCTGAGGGAATAAAGGGTGTGGAGCTGTGGGAATAGAGGGTGTGGGGCTGTGGGAATAGAGGCCATGGAGCTGTGGGACTGTGGGAATAGAGGGTGTGGAGCTGTGGGAATAGAGGGTGTGGAGCTGTGGGACTGTGGGAAAAGAGGGTGTGGAGCTGCGGGAATAGAGGGTGTGGAGCTGTGGGAATAGAGGGTGTGGGGCTGTGGGAATACAGGGTGTGGAGCTGTGGGACTGTGGGAATAGAGGGTGTGGAGCTGTGGGAATAGAGGGTGTGGAGCTGTGGGACTGTGGGAAAAGAGGGTGTGGAGCTGCGGGAATAGAGGGTGTGGAGCTGTGGGAATAGAGGGTGTGGAGCTGTGGGGCTGTGGGAATAGAGGGTGTGGAGCTGTGGGAATAGAGGCCATGGAGATGTGGGACTGTGGGAATAGAGGGTGTGGAGCTGTGGGAATAGAGGGTGTGGAGCTGTGGGAATAGAGGGTGTGGAGCTGTGGGAATAGAGGGTGTGGAGCTGTGGGAATAGAGGGTGTGGAGCTGTGGGACTGTGGGAATAGAGGGTGTGGAGCTGTGGGAATAGAGGCCATGGAGCTGTGGGACTGTGGGAATAGAGGGTGTGGAGCTGTGGGGCTGTGGGAATAGAGGATGTGGTGGGAGCTGGTTCATGTGATCTCCTGTGCTCTCTCTGACTATTGGCAGTGGGAATAGAAGCTGTGGGGCTGTGGGAATAGAGGCTGTGTGGCTGTGGGAGTAGAGACTGTGGAGTTGTGGGGCTTTGGGAATAGAGGATGTGGGACTGTGGGGCTGTGGGAATAGAGGGTGTGGAGCTGTGGGAATAGAGGCTGTGGAGTTGGGGCTGTGGGAATAGAGGCTGTGGAGTTGTGGGGCTTTGGGAATAGAGGCTGTGGAGTTGTGGGGCTTTGGGAATATTGGCTGTGGAGTTGTGGGGCTTTGGGAATAGAAGCTGTGGGGCTGTGGGAATAGATGCTGTGTGGCTGTGGGAGTAGAGACTGTGGAGTTGGGAATAGAGGATGTGGGACTGGAGGATGTGGGAATAGAGGATGTGGGACTGTGGGGCTGTGGGAATAGAGGATGTGGAGTTGGGGGGTGTGGGAATAGAGGCTGTGGAGTTGTGGGGCTTTGGGAATAGAGGCTGTGGAGTTGTGGGGCTTTGGGAATAGAGGATGTGGAGTTGTGGGGCTGTGGGAATAGAGGATGTGGAGTTGTGGGGCTGTGGGGCTTTGGGAATAGAGGATGTGGAGTTGTGGGGCTTTGGGAATAGAGGATGTGGAGTTGTGGGGCTTTGGGGCTTAGGGAATAGAGGATGTGGAGTTGTGGGGCTTTGGGGCTTTGGGAATAGAGGATGTGGAGTTGTGGGGCTTTGGTAATAGAGGATGTGGAGTTGTGGGGCTTTGGGGCTTTGGGGATAGAGGATGTGGAGTTGTGGGGCTTTGGGGCTTTGGGAATAGAGGATGTGGAGTTGTGGGGCTTTGGGGCTTTGGGAATAGAGGATGTGGAGTTGTGGGGCTTTGGGGCTTTGGGAATAGAGGATGTGGAGTTGTGGGGCTTTGGGGCTTTGGGAATAGAGGATGTGGAGTTGTGGGGCTTTGGGGCTTTGGGAATAGCGGGTGTGGAGTTGTGGGGCTTTGGGAATAGAGGATGTGGAGTTGTGGGGCTTTGGGGCTTTGGGAATAGAGGATGTGGAGTTGTGGGGCTTTGGGTCTTTGGGAATAGAGGATGTGGAGTTGTGGGGCTTTGGGAATAGAGGATGTGGAGTTGTGGGGCTTTGGGAATAGAGGATGTGGAGTTGTGGGGCTTTGGGAATAGAGGATGTGGAGTTGTGGGGCTTTGGCAATAGAGTATGTGGAGTTGTGGGACTTTGGGAATAGAGGATGTGGAGTTGTGGGGCTTTGGGAATAGAGGATGTGGAGTTGTGGGGCTTTGGGGCTTTGGGAATAGAGGATGTGGAGTTGTGGGGCTTTGGGGCTTTGGGAATAGAGGATGTGGAGTTGTGGGGCTTTGGGGCTTTGGGAATAGAGGCTGTGGAGTTGTGGGGCTTTGGGAATAGAGGATGTGGAGTTGTGGGGCTTTGGGAATAGAGGATGTGGAGCTGTGGGGCTGTGGGAATAGAGGATGTGGAGTTGTGGGCTGTGGGAATAGAGGATGTGGAGTTGTGGGGCTGTGGGAATAGAGGATGTGGAGTTGTGGGGCTGTGGGAATAGAGGATGTGGAGTTGTGGGGCTGTGGGAATAGAGGCTGTGGAGTTGTGGGGCTTTGGGAATAGAGGCTGTGGAGTTGTGGGGCTTTGGGAATAGAGGATGTGGAGTTGTGGGGCTGTGGGAATAGAGGATGTGGAGTTGTGGGGCTGTGGGGCTTTGGGAATAGAGGATGTGGAGTTGTGGGGCTTTGGGAATAGAGGATGTGGAGTTGTGGGGCTTTGGGGCTTAGGGAATAGAGGATGTGGAGTTGTGGGGCTTTGGGGCTTTGGGAATAGAGGATGTGGAGTTGTGGGGCTTTGGTAATAGAGGATGTGGAGTTGTGGGGCTTTGGGGCTTTGGGAATAGAGGATGTGGTTGTGGGGCTTTGGGGCTTTGGGAATAGAGGATGTGGAGTTGTGGGGCTTTGGGGCTTTGGGAATAGAGGATGTGGAGTTGTGGGGCTTTGGGGCTTTGGGAATAGAGGATGTGGAGTTGTGGGGCTTTGGGGCTTTGGGAATAGAGGATGTGGAGTTGTGGGGCTTTGGGGCTTTGGGAATAGCGGGTGTGGAGTTGTGGGGGGGCTTTGGGAATAGAGGATGTGGAGTTGTGGGGCTTTGGGGCTTTGGGAATAGAGGATGTGGAGTTGTGGGGCTTTGGGTCTTTGGGAATAGAGGATGTGGAGTTGTGGGGCTTTGGGAATAGAGGATGTGGAGTTGTGGGGCTTTGGGAATAGAGGATGTGGAGTTGTGGGGCTTTGGGAATAGAGGATGTGGAGTTGTGGGGCTTTGGGAATAGAGTATGTGGAGTTGTGGGACTTTGGGAATAGAGGATGTGGAGTTGTGGGGCTTTGGGAATAGAGGATGTGGAGTTGTGGGGCTTTGGGGCTTTGGGAATAGAGGATGTGGAGTTGTGGGGCTTTGGGGCTTTGGGAATAGAGGATGTGGAGTTGTGGGGCTTTGGGGCTTTGGGAATAGAGGATGTGGAGTTGTGGGGCTTTGGGAATAGAGGATGTGGAGTTGTGGGGCTTTGGGAATAGAGGATGTGGAGCTGTGGGGCTGTGGGAATAGAGGATGTGGAGTTGTGGGCTGTGGGAATAGAGGATGTGGAGTTGTGGGGCTGTGGGAATAGAGGATGTGGAGTTGTGGGGCTGTGGGAATAGAGGATGTGGAGCTGTGGGGCTGTGGGACTAGAGGATGTGGAGCTGTGGGGCTTTGGGGCTGTGTGAATAGAGGATGTGGAGTTGTGGGGCTTTGGGGCTTTGGGAATAGAGGATGTGGAGTTGTGGGGCTTTGGGAATAGAGGATGTGGAGTTGTGGGGCTTTGGGAATAGAGGATGTGGAGCTGTGTTGCTGTGGGAATAGAGGATGTGGAGCTGTGGGGCTGTGGGAATAGAGGATGTGGAGTTGTGGGGCTTTGGGAATAGAGGATGTGGAGTTGTGGGGCTTTGGGAATAGAGGATGTGGAGTTGTGGGGCTGTGGGAATAGAGGATGTGGAGTTGTGGGCTGTGGGAATAGAGGATGTGGAGTTGTGGGGCTGTGGGGCTTTGGGAATAGAGGATGTGGAGTTGTGGGGCTCTGGGAATAGAGGATGTGGAGCTGTGGGCTGTGGGAGTAGAGGATGTGGAGTTGTGGGGCTGTGGGAATAGAGGATGTGGAGCTGTGGGGCTTTGGGTCTTTGGGAATAGAGGATGTGGAGTTGTGGGGCTTTGGGAATAGAGGATGTGGAGTTGTGGGGCTGTGGGAATAGAGGATGTGAAGTTGTGGGGCTGTGGGAATAGAGGATGTGAAGCTGTGGGGCTGTGGGGCTTTGGGAATAGAGGATGTGGAGTTGTGGGGCTCTGGGAATAGAGGGTGTGGAGCTGTGTGGCTGTGGGAATAGAGGATGTGGAGCTGCTGGTTCATGTGATCTCCTGTACTCGCTCTGACTAGAGGCTGTGGGAATAGAAGCTGTGGGGCTGTGGGAATAGAGGCTGTGTGGCTGTGGGAGTAGAGACTGTGGAGCTGTGGGGCTTTGGGAATAGAGGATGTGGGACTGTGGGGCTGTTGGAATAGAGGGTGTGGAGCTGTGTGGCTGTGGGAATAGAGGATGTGGTGAGAGCTGGTTCATGTGATCTCCTGTAGTCGCTCTGACTAGAGGCTGTGGGAATAGAAGCTGTGGGGCTGTGGGAATAAAGGCTGTGTGGCTGTGGGAGTAGAGACTGTGGAGCTGTGGGGCTTTGGGAATATAGGATGTGGGACTGTGGGGCTGTTGGAATAGAAGCTGTGGTAGGAGCTGGTTCATGTGATCTCCTGTGTTCTCTCTGACTCTGGTACGGGAGGTCTGAGTCTGTCGTTGTCCATCCCCAGCCCACATGCTCCCTCCCTCTCTGACAGACTTCCTATGCCCTGAGCTATTGATCTCAGATCTCAGAGGGGACCTCTGCCGTCTCAGTTATCAGAGCCCACAAAGGGAGCTGCCTCACCTCCTCAGACAGCCACCTCCCTCCTCCTCCTCCCCCTCCATCACACAGCTCTCCTCCCTGCATGGCACTAAGCATCCCTATCAATCTGCCTGCTCCTCCAGCATGCCTACCCACACTGCTCTGCTCTGCGTGCCACGCATCTTTCTCCCCTCTGTCTCTCCGTGTACCGATCCATCTATCTCCTCTCTGTCTCTCCGTCCGTCCACCCATCCATCTATCTCCTCTCTGTCTCTCCGTCCACCCATCCATCTATCTCCCCTCTGTCTCTCCGTCCACCGATCCATCTATCTCCCCTCTGTCTCTCCGTGTACCGATCCATCTTTCTCCCCTCTGTCTCTCCGTGTACCGATCCATCTATCTCCTCTCTGTCTCTCCGTCCACCCATCCATCTATCTCCTCTCTGTCTCTCCGTCCACCCATCCATCTATCTCCCCTCTGTCTCTCCATGTACCGATCCATCTATCTCCTCTCTGTCTCTCTGTCCACCCATCCATCTATCTCCCCTCTGTCTCACCGTCCACCCAGCCATCTATCTCCCCTCTGTCTCTCCATCCATCTATCTCCCCTGTCTCTGTACCGATCCATCTATCTCCTCTCTGTCTCTCTGTCCACCCATCCATCTATCTCCTCTCTGTCTCTCTGTCCACCCATCCATCTATCTCCCCTCTGTCTCTCCATGTACCGATCCATCTATCTTCCCTCTGTCTCTCCGTCTACCCATCCATCTATCTCCTCTCTGTCTCTCCATCCACTCATCCATCTTCAGGCCGCTCTCCAACCATATCAGTTAATCAGCGGCTCGGTGGAGGTGTGCTGACAATTGCCCCTGATTGATTTCTGTCATAAAGCGCCAGGGTATTCACGGAAGAGAAATCATCTCTGTTGAACAAAAGCAAATAACCCTCTCATTGTAATTTGTTTCAGTTTGGCACGGCAAAGCGACTGACATGCATATTTCTAATAGGCTAAGACAATGTATTCCTTGTTAGAAATAGTGGGTGAGGCTAGATTTGCAGAGTAAAGGCAGGACAGATGTAGGATCTTAATTGGAGCCACTTTGCTACAGCAATAAAATAATCCTGCAGCAGCATGAAATGTGAATTATTATGTGGATTATAATTCATGGACACAGGGATGCTGGCCCATGCTGTCTCCAATGTATCCTACAGTTGTGTCAAGTTGGCTGGATGTTCATTGGATGGTGGACCATTCTTGATACACATGGGAAACTGTTGAGTGTGAAAAACCCAGCAGCATTGCAGTTATTGACACACTCAAACTGGTGAGCCTGGCACCTACTACTGTAGGGCAGCCCAGCCCCAGAAGCAACTCTTCTTATCAACTGATTGAAAGAATCCCGTTGTGTTGTCTTGGGAATTTAGCCTTCTCTGTGTTGATCTTGCCAAACCCCATTGTTACACCTCTGAGAAGCATAGGTTACATCCTGTAGGTCTGATATCTAATTGGAGGTTAACTTTACATGTACAGTAATACTATTGGTCAACAACTCAGGTTTGGAATCCAAGTAACTCAGATGCTTATTAAAGGGTGTTAGATTCATTGTTCTTTCTCTTATGTGTTCCTGTCCTGCTGTGGTGAGATACTCTTTTCCTTCTCCACCTCATGCACTTCTGGGGCGTGGCCTTTCAGGCTATGGTTTCAATTCAATTCAAAGGGCTTTATTGGCATGGGAAGCATATGTATACATTGCCAAAGCAAGTGAGATAGATAATAAACAAAAGTTAAATAAACAATACAAAATTAACAGTAAACATCACACTCACAAAAGTTCCAAAAGAATAAAGACATTTCCAAAGTCATACTATGTTTATATACAGTGTTGCAACAATGTGCAAATAGTTAAAGTACATATGGGAAAATAAATACACATAAATATGGGTTGTATTTACAATGGTGTTTCTTTATCACTGGTTGCCCTTTTCTTGAGGCAACAGGTCACAAATCTTGCTGCTGTGATGGCACACTGTGGTATTTGACCCAAGAGGTATTTGAGTTGATTTTTTAAAATTCTTTGAGGGTCTGTGTAATCTGAGAGAAATATGTGTCTCTAATATGGTCATACATTTGGCAGAAGGTTAGAAGTGCAGCTCAGTTTCCACCTCATTTTGTGGGCAGTGTGCACATAGCCTGTCTTCTCTTGAGAGCCAGGTCTGCCTACAGCGGCTTCTCTCAATAGAAAAGCTATGCTCACTGAGTCTGTACATAGTCAAAGCTTTCCGTAATTTTGGGTCAGTCACAGTGGTCAGGTATTCTGCCAATGTGTACTCTCTGTTTAGGGGTGAAGAGCATTCCAGTTTGCTCTGCTTTTGGTAAATTATTTCCAATGTGGCAAGTAATTATCTTTTTGTTTTCTTGGTTGGTCTAATTGTGTTGCTGTTCTGGCTCTGTGGAGTCTGTTTGTGTTTGTGAACAGAGCCCCAGGACCAGCTTGCTTAGGGGACTCTTCTCTGGGATAATCTCTCTGTAGGTGACAGCTTTGTTACGGAAGGTTTGGGAATCGCTTCCTTTTAGGTAGTCGTTGAACTTAACAGCTCTTTTCTGGATTTTGATAATTGGCAATTATCGGCCTAATTCTGCTCTGCATGCATTATTTGGTGTTTTTCTGCATGCAGTCACAATTTGGTGTTTGTCCATTTTGTGAATCCTTGGTTGGTGAGTGGACACCAGACCTCACAGCCATAAGGGGCAATGGGTTCTATAACTGATTCAAGTATTTTTAGCCAGATGCTAATTGGTATGTTGAATTTTATGTTCCTTTTGATGGTGTAGAAGGCCCTTCTTGCCTTGTCTCTCAGATCGTTCACAGCTTTGTGGTGCTGATGTTTAGGTTGAAGTAGGCATAGTTTTTTTATGTGCTCTAGGGCAACGGTGTCTAGATGGAATTTGTATTTGTGGTCCTGGCAACTCTGACCTTTTTTGGAACACCATTATTTTTGTCTTACTGAGATTTACTGTCAGGGCCCAGGTCTTTCAGAATCTGTGCAGAAGATCTAGGTGCTGCTGTAGGCCCTCCTTGGTTGGGGACAGAAGCACCAGATCATCAACAAACAGTAGACATATGACTTCATCATATATGTATATACTGTACTCGATACAATCTACTGTATCTTGCCTATGCTGCTCTGTACCATCACTCATTCATATATCTTTATGTACATATTCTTTATCCCCTTACACTTGTGTATAAGACAGTAGTTTTGGAATTGTTAGTTAGATTACTTGTTGGTTATTACTGCATTGTCGGAACTAGAAGCACAAGCATTTCGCTACACTCGCATTAACATCTGCTAACCATGTGTATGTGACAAATAAAATTTGATTTGATTTGATGTTCAGATTCTAGTAGGGTGAGGCCAGGCTCTACAGACTGTTCTAGTGCCCTTGCCAATTATTTTATATATACAGTGCCTTGCGAAAGTATTCGGCCCCCTTGAACTTTGCGACCTTTTGCCACATTTCAGGCTTCAAACATAAATATATAAAACTGTATTTTTTGTGAAGAATCAACAACAAGTGGGACACAATCATGAAGTGGAATGACATTTATTGGATATTTCAAACTTTTTTAACAAATCAAAAACTGAAAAATTGGGCGTGCAAAATTATTCAGCCCCTTTACTTTCAGTGCAGCAAACTCTCTCCAGAAGTTCAGTGAGGATCTCTGAATGATCCAATGTTGACTTAAATGACTAATGATGATAAATACAATCCACCTGTGTGTAATCAAGTCTCCGTATGAATGCACCTGCACTGTGATAGTCTCAGAGGTCCGTTAAAAGCGCAGAGAGCATCATGAAGAACAAGGAACACACCAGGCAGGTCCGAGATACTGTTGTGAAGAAGTTTAAAGCCGGATTTGGATACAAAAATATTTCCCAAGATTTAAACATCCCAAGGAGCACTGTGCAAGCGATAATGAAATGGAAGGAGTATCAGACCACTGCAAATCTACCAAGACCTGGCCGTCCCTCTAAACTTTCAGCTCATAAAAGGAGAAGACTGATCAGAGATGCAGCCAAGAGGCCCATGATCACTCTGGATGAACTGCAGAGATCTACAGCTGAGGTGGGAGACTCTGTCCATAGGACAACAATCAGTCGTATATTGCACAAATCTGGCCTTTATGGAGGAGTGGCAAGAAGAAAGCCATTTCTTAAAGATATCCATAAAACGTGTTGTTTAAAGTTTGCCACAAGCCACCTGGGAGACACACCAAACATGTGGAAGAAGGTGCTCTGGTCAGATGAAACCAAAATTGAACTTTTTGGCAACACTGCAAAACATTATGTTTGGCGTAAAAGCAACACAGCTCATCACTCTGAACACACCATCCCCACTGTCAAACATGGTGGTGGCAGCATCATGGTTTGGGCCTGCTTTTCTTCAGCAGGGACAGGGAAGATGGTTAAAATTGATGGGAAGATGGATGGAGCCAAATACAGGACCATTCTGGAAGAAAACCTGATGGAGTCTGCAAAAGACCTGAGACTGGGACGGAGATTTGTCTTCCAACAAGACAATGATCCAAAACATAAAGCAAAATCTACAATGGAATGGTTCAAAAATAAACATATCCAGGTGTTAGAATGGCCAAGTCAAAGTCCAGACCTGAATCCAATCGAGAATCTGTGGAAAGAACTGAAAACTGTTGTTCACAAATGCTCTCCATCCAACCTCACTGAGCTCGAGCTGTTTTGCAAGGAGGAATGGGACAAAATTTCAGTCTCTCGATGTGCAAAACTGATAGAGACATACCCCAAGCGACTTACAGCTGTAATCGCAGCAAAAGGTGGCGCTACAAAGTATTAACTTAAGGGGGCTGAATAATTTTGCACGCCCAATTTTTCAGTTTTTGATTTGTTAAAAAAGTTTGAAATATCCAATAAATGTCGTTCCACTTCATGATTGTGTCCCACTTGTTGTTGAATCTTCACAAAAAATACAGTTTTATATCTTTATGTTTGAAGCCTGAAATGTGGCAAAAGGTCGCAAAGTTCAAGGGGGCCGAATACTTTCGCAAGGCACTGTATGTTGAAGAGGGTGGGGCTCAGCTGCATCCCCACCCCACAGCCCTGTGGTAAAAACAAATGTGTGTTTTCTTTTGTTCAATTTTAACTGCACAATTGTTGTTTGTGTACACAGCTTTTTATCAATTTGTATAGCAGACCCTCATGCCATAATGAGTCAGAGGATTTTTTTTAAATCCACAAAGCATGAGAAGACTTTGCCTTTGTTTTGGTTTGTTTGTTTGTTTGTCAATTAGGGTGTGCAGGGTGAATACGTGGTCTGATGTATGGTAAAAAGCTCAGTTGACATTTGCTCAGTACATTGTATTCACTGAAGAAATGTACGAGTCTGCTGTTAATGATAATGCAGAGGATTTTCTCAAGGTTGCTGTTGAAGCGTATCCCACAGAAGTTATTGGGTTGAAATTTGTCTCCACTTTTGTGGATTGGGGTGATCAGTCCTTGTTTCCCCAATATTAGGGAAGATGCCAGAGCTGAGGATGATGTTAAAGAGTTTAAGTATAGCCAATTGGAATTTGTGGTCTGTATATTTTATAATTTCACTGAGGATACCATCAACACCACAGGCCTTTTTGGGTTTGTATTTTCTCCTGTAGTTTATTTAATGAAATTGGAGAATCTAGTGGGTTCTGGTAGTCTTTAATAGCTAATTCTAAGATTTGTTATTGTTATTTGTTATTGTTACTCTAAGTTGGTGGTTGAAGATATCCCTCTAGTGGTGTGGGGGCTGTGCTTTGGCAAAGTGGGTGGGGTTATATCCTTCCTGTTTGGCCCTGTCCGGGGTGTCCTCGGATGGGGCCAAAGTGTCTCCTTACCCCTCATGTCTCAGCCTCCAGTATTTATGCTGCAGTAGTTTATGTGTCGGGGGCTAGGGTCAGTTTGTTATATCTGGAGTACTTATCCTGTCCTATTCGGTGTCCTGTGTGAATCTAAGTGTGCGTTCTCTAATTCTCTCCTTCTCTCTTTCTTTCTCTCTATCGGAGGACCTGAGCCCTAGGACCATGCCCCAAGACTACCTGACATGATGACTCCTTGCTGTCCCCAGTCCACCTGGCCGTGCTGCTGCTCCAGTTTCAACTGTTCTGCCTGTTATTATTATTATTGGACCATGCTGGTAATTTATGAACATTTGAACATCTTGGCCATGTTCTGTTATAATCTCCACCCGGCACAGCCAGAAGAGGACTGGCCACCCCACATAGCCTGGTTCCTCTCTAGGTTTCTTCCTAGGTTTTGGCCTTTCTAGGGAGTTTTTCCTAGCCACCGTGCTTCTACACCTGCATTGCTTGCTGTTTGGGGTTTTAGGCTGGGTTTCTGTACAGCACTTTGAGATATCAGCTGATGTACGAAGGGCTATATAAATAAATTTGATTTGATTTATTGATAATGTAAATGTTTTTGCTGATTGTTCTTTGTTATAGAGCCAAAAATATGGGAGAAGTAGTTTATTCATACATCTCTCTCTCTCTCTGAACATGCTTAGAATAATGCTTTGTAATGCCCGTTAATGCTTTGTAACTTAAGTTTATGCCTTGTATGTGAATCCATTAATTTTACAAAGTCATTAAATACACTTGCATAAATTATATTCTCGTACATTTCTTATTTGCCTATTACTGTAACTCTACTATAATGTTCTATTACTGTAACTCAATTATAGTGTTCTATTACTGTAATTATAGTGTTATATTACTGTAACTCAACTATAGTGTTCTATTACTGTAACTATAGTGTTCTATTACTGTAAATATAATGTTCTATTACTGTAACTCTACTATAGTGTTCTATTACTGTAACTATAGTGTTCTATTACTGTAACTATAATGTTCTATTACTGTAACTCTACTATAGTGTTCTATTACTGTAACTATAGTGTTCTATTACTGTAACTCTACTACAGTGTTATATTACTGTAACTTTACTATAGTGTTCTATTACTGTAACTATAGTGTTCTATTACTGTAACTCTACTATAGTGTTCTATTACTGTAACTCAACTATAGTGTTCTATTACTGTAACTCAACTATATTGTTATATTACTGTAACTCAACCATAGTTTTCTATTACTGTAACTATAGTGTTCTATTACTGTAACTCTACTATAGTGTTCTATTACTGTAACTATAGTGTTCTATTACTGTCACTATAATGTTCTATTACTGTAACTCTACTATAGTGTTCTATTACTGTAACTATAGTGTTATATTACTGTAACTCTACTATAGTGTTCTATTACTGTAACTATAGTGTTCTATTACTGTAACTCTACTATAGTGTTCTATTACTGTAACTATAGTGTTCTATTACTGTAACTCTACTATAGTGTTCTATTACTGTAACTATAGTGTTCTATTACTCTAACTCAACTATAGTCTTAATATTCCTATTTATCCTATGGAGTCAGATAAAGATCATTAATTTACAGTTTTTTACAATCACGAGGACGCATTTCTCAATACTTGAGAAACTATTCACACAGTGAGCACAACAGAAGTCTATGTGGGCTAAACTGTGGAGCATTTTTCATTGCTTTGGCACAAAATGCTTCTTTCATATTTCATGAATTATTTTCTCACTCAGACACAACCACCACCAAAACTCCACGTACCTACAGGCCAATTTGCACATGTTTACATTCTCGTTTCAAAACTGTTACAAGTTAAGTTCAAAACCTAACATAACACACATTTAATAAGACAGCAATTTGCTACATTTCTACAGTAACACCATATTTAAATATATTCCAAATCTAAAAAGTGAAATACTATCCAAACAATTAGACCAACCACAGCTGATTCCCATTGTAGCTGAACACCTGCCAGGTGTTAGTCTTTCAATTCCATTATCATCTATACAAAAGGGGACAGCTTAGGAATAATGCTGTACTGTAATGTAAACCTGGACCCAGCCAGATATAGAGAAGTGGTTGACAGAGGAAGAAGAGTGGCTGGGAGAGGGAGAGGACTATGTATGCATGTTGGAAGAAGCCTGAGAGGAAGATCAAGAGCTGTAGTCTCAGATGAGACTAGGGCTACTATAATTGATCATGTAATAAATCATGGTCTATCAATGAGAGAGGCTGGTCTGAGAGTGCAGCCAAATCTGCGACGCTCAACAGTGGCATCTATTGTGAGAAATTTGGGCAAAACAACAGGTAAGATGTGCATTCTGCAAGGGCATCTGACTGAACTGCACATTACAGAAGTCAATTTGAGCAAAGCCTCCAAACTCACTTGTGTGTAATTTTTTTGGTATTTCTGCTTAGGACTCAACGGTTACCTCCTACAGGCGGGAGAGGTAGGATTTTCACTGCTGTGCAGGAAACTGCAATCGTTGATATGGTCATCAGAAACAATGCCATAAAACTCACAGAGATTTGGGACAGAGTGTTGGCAGACAACATTACATTTGGAAATATTCACAATGTAAGCATGACAACTATTTCTAGAGTCCTGAAACAACATCAAGTCAGGATGAAGCAGCTGTACACTGTCCCCTTTGAGAGGAAGTCTGAACGAGTCAAGCAACTCAGGAACCAATATGTCCAGGTAAGATGACTATAAAATACAGAACTGGTTTTGAACAAAAACCAAACAGGGCAGAGGCACACAATGGCATGTTTTAGGGATAATGTAAACTACCGTAATAGCCTAACTCTTATGTTGCCTTGTGGATTTATTTTAGAGAGTCATGGAGATTGAAGCCAGGCAAACACCCCACATATTCATCTTTGTGGATGAGGCTGGTTTCAACTTGGCCAAAACACGGCGGCGAGGAAGGAATGTGATTGGGAAAAGAGCCACAGTGGATGTCCCGGGCTAGAGTGGTGCCAACATCACAATGTCTGCTGCAATATCCTCTGATGGATTGCTGTTACAACAAGTCGCTAATTGGGCCATACAACACCGAGCGTCTCATTTAATTCCTGGATGACCTCTATGGAAGGTTGGGTCAGGTGAGGACAGGGTTGCAGTGAGGGGAAATCGGCCAACGTTTGTAATCGTAAGGGACAATGTGGCATCTCGCCACTCCTGTGCAGTCACAGGGTGGTTTGTAGCCCATCCCAGGATGGTGTCACTTTTCTTCCCTCCTTACTCTCCATTCCTCAACCCCATAGAGGAACTATGTTCCTCCCTCCTTACTCTCCATTCCTCAACCCCATAGACTCTTCCAGATCTGCCAGTCTGCCAGACTCTTCCAGATCTGCTTCCAGTCAGCCAGACTCTTCCAGATCTGCCAGTCAGCCAGACTCTTCCAGATCTGCCAGTCAGCCAGACTCTTCCAGATCTGCCAGTCAGCCAGACTCTTCCAGATCTGCCAGTCAAACAGACTCTTCCAGATCTGCTAGTCAACCAGACTCTTCCAGATCTGCTAGTCAACCAGACTCTTCCAGATCTGCCAGTCAGCCAGGATCTGCCGGATTCAACTGCCTGGCTGGGCTTCATCTCAGTACTGGGCTTCCTCTCAGTGCTGGGCTTTCTCTCAGTACTGGGCTGCCCCTCAGTCCCGAGCTGCCCCTCAGTCCCGAGCTGCCCCTCAGTCCCGAGCTGCCCCTCAGTCCCGAGCTGCCCCTCAGTCCCGAGCTGCCCCTCAGTCCCGAGCTTCCCCTCAGTCCCGAGCTGCCTCAGTCCCGAGCTGCCCCTCAGTCACGAGCTGCTCCTCAGTTCAGTGGGGTTCTGGGTGAGGACTATTAGGCTATGGTCGGCGGAGAGGGTGGATCATCCCAGGACGCGAAGGGGAGGAACTATGACATTTATGGAGTGGGGTCCACGTCCCGAGCCGGAACCGCCACCATGGACAGACGCCCACCCGGACCCTCCCTATGGTTTTGAGGTGCGTCCGGGAGTCCGCACCTTAGGGGGGGGGGGGGGTTCTGTCACGCCTTGGTCTTAGTATTTTGTGTTTTAGTTAATTAGTTGGTCAGGCCAGGGTGTGACATGGGTTTATGTTATTGTGTTGTTGTATTGGGGTTTTTGTAGGCATTGGGATTGTGGTTGATTAGGGGTGTGTTTAGTTTAGGTTTGGCTGCCTGAGGCGGTTCTCAATCAGAGTCAGGTGATTCTTGTTGTCTCTGATAGGGTACCGTATTTAGGTAGCCTGGGTTTCACTGTGTATTTCGTGGGTGATTGTTCCTGTCTCTGTGTAGTTTCACCAGATAGGCTGTAATTAGGTTTCACGTTCCGTTTTGTTGTTTTGTATTTATTAGTTATTTCATGTATAGTTCCGTTTTTTCTTCATTAAAAACATGAGTAACCAACACGCTGCATTTCGGTCCGACTCTCTTTTGACAAACGAAGAACGCCGTTACACCCATAGAGGAACTATGTTCCTCCCTCCTTACTCTCCATTCCTCAACCCCATAGAGAAATTATTTTCCTCCCTCCTTACTCTCCATTCCTCAACCCCATAGAGGAATTATTTTCCTCATGGAGGGGGAAGGTTTATGACCGCCATCCACATGATCAAATGTCCCTCCTGGACGCAATGAATGCTGGATTCCTGGACATATCTGCAGAAGATTGCCAGGGATGGACCAGGCATGCCAAAATGTGCTTTCCTAGGTGTATTGTCCAAGATGAAATAAGATGTGATGTGGATGAGAACCTGTGGCCAAATGCAGAAGACAGGGTTGACTAGCATTGCTAATGTATCTGTATCGGTAGATGGTGTATATAAAAATTGTTGTATTTTGGAATCACTCAATGCCATTTAATGACAAACATATTGAAGCATATCGCAACATGTCTGATTCATTACTGTAACATATACTGCAGTCAATTCTAAACAATAGAGAGGTGTCATTCTTGTTCTGTAAAGACATTTGACAAAACAAAACATTGTGTAATGCTACCTGTTGTTAGTGTTTTTTTAGGTCATTGTTTTATTAGTGACAAAGTGTGCTTGTTGGGTGACAACCTTTGCTAGTGTTATGGAAGAATGAGTTGATTTGATACATGTACTACAGATTTAGTAGTTTTAGTGTATTTTGGATGTGAAATTAACTGCTGTGCCAAGCTGAAAGTTGGTTAGGAGAACTGTGCGAAGAGTTTTGAAAAAGTGACCTACAGTATGTATTGAGAAACGGGTCCTAACGATTGTAAAAAATAACTCTAATGGGCTAATTGCTTATTCTTATTACGAGTTACATGTGAGGTTTTTATGATATCATACATTATAAATATTATGCCCACTACACTATCATATCCCGTTCAAAAGGCACTTAGATATTTTGTATTGCCCATTCACCCCTTGTCTCAAGACTTAAAAATCCTTCTTTAACCTGTATCCTCCCCTTAATCTACACTGATTGAAGTGGATTTAAGAAGTGATATCAACAAGGGATCATAGCTTTCACCTGGATTCACCTGGTCAGTCTATGTAATGGAAAGAGCAGGTGTTCCTAATGTTTTGTCAACTCTGTGTAGATTAAACTATATGGAACATCTTGAATGATGCCTTTGACTGCATGGGGTCTTCAAAATGCAATCGTTTTACATCAGTCCCTCTGTCTTTTATAGCTGGTTTGTGTGTGTGTGTGTGTGTGTGTGTGTGTGTGTGTGTGTGTGTGTGTGTGTGTGTGTGTGTGTGTGTGTGTGTGTGTGTGTGTGTGTGTGTGTGTGTGTGTGTGTGTGTGTGTGTGTGTATTTGTGTCTCCCTACTCCCTTGTGAAAATATCTTGTTTCTTTAATTTAGCAGGGTGTTATATATCTGGGCTAAAAGTGACACTACTTGGTGACAGGTCTCAGCAATACACTTTTCACATCCCATTTGTTCAGCAGTGTGTGTGACAGTGTGTGTAACAGTGTGTGTAGTAGTGTGTGTGTAGCAGTGTGTGTGTCTGTAGCAGTGTGTTGCAGTGTCAGTGTCTGTAGCAGTGTGTGTAGCAGTGTCTGTAGCAGTGTGTGTAGCAGTGTCTGTAACTGTGTGTGTAGCAGTGTGTGTAGTGTCTGTAGCAGTGTGTGTAGTAACAGTGTGTGTAGCAGTGTCTGTAGCAGTGTCAGTGTGTGTCTGTAGTAGTGTGTGTAGCAGTGTCTGTAACAGTGTGTGTAGCAGTGTCTGTAGCAGTGTGTGTAGCAGTGTCTGTAACAGTGTGTGTAGCAGTGTCTGTAACAGTGTGTGTAGCAGTGTCTGTAGTAGTGTCTGTAGTAGTGTGTGTAGCAGTGTCTGTAACAGTGTGTGTAGCAGTGTCTGTAGCAGTGTCTGTAACAGTGTGTAGCAGTGTCTGTAGTAGTGTGTGAGGCAGTGTCTGTAACAGTGTGTGTAGCAGTGTCTGTAGTAGTGTGTGTAGCAGTGTCTGCAACAGTGTGTGTAGCAGTGTCTGTAACTGTAAGTGTCTGTAACAGTGTGTGTAGCAGTGTCTGTAACAGTGTGTGTAGCAGTGTCTGTAGTAGTGTCTGTAGCAGTGTCTGTAACAGTGTGTGTAGCAGTGTCTGTAGCAGTGTCTGTAACAACAGTGTGTAGCAGTGTCTGTAACAGTGTGTGTAGCAGTGTCTGTAGTAGTGTGTGTAGCAGTGTCTGTAACAGTGTGTGTAGCAGTGTCTGTAACAGTGTGTGTAGCAGTGTCTGTAACAGTGTGTGTAGCAGTGTCTGTAGTAGTGTGTGTAGCAGTGTCTGTAACAGTGTGTGTAGCAGTGTCTGTAACAGTGTGTGTAGCAGTGTCTGTAGCAGTGTCTGTAACAGTGTGTGTAGCAGTGTGTGTAGCAGTGTCTGTAGCAGTGTGTGTAGCAGTGTGTGTAGCAGTGTTGGAGCAGTGTGTGTAGTAGTGTCTGTAGCAGTGTCTGTAGCAGTGTGTGTAGCAGTGTCTGTAGCAGTGTGTGTAGCAGTGTGTGTAGCAGTGTCTGTAACAGTGTGTGTAGCAGTGTCTGTAACAGTGTGTGTAGCAGTGTCTGTAACAGTGTGTGTAGCAGTGTCTGTAACAGTGTGTGTAGCAGTGTCTGTAACAGTGTGTGTAGCAGTGTCTGTAACAGTGTGTGTAGCAGTGTCTGTAACAGTGTGTGTAGCAGTGTGTGTAGCAGTGTCTGTAACAGTGTGTGTAGCAGTGTCTGTAACAGTGTGTGTAGCAGTGTCTGTAACAGTGTGTGTAGCAGTGTCTGTAACAGTGTGTGTAGCAGTGTGTGTAGCAGTGTCTGTAACAGTGTGTGTAGCAGTGTGTGTAGCAGTGTCTGTAACAGTGTGTGTAGCAGCCCCATATGCAGGGCCTCTGCTGGGCCTGCTGTGCTCTCCTCTTCATTAAGCTTTTCTTTTAATTAGGGACTATCTATTTCCAGGCCATTGAAAAATGGTCTTTTTAAGTTTAGCTTTCAGACTCCTAACCTCGTTTCCAGTGACCAAGTCTACATAAATGAATGGGACCAATTAGTGATAAAGATCATAGTGCCGAACCACAAAGTCTTTAAACACAGAGTTGTAGGGACCACAGATCACCCTCTTGGGAGCAGGACCTGATAGTCTGTCTGTGTTTAGCGTTCTCTTACAAGGCCTCTGACCAGACCTCTCTCACCTTCTCCCAAATAAACGTTCATCGTTAGAGAGACTATATCACTAACTAATCAAGTACTGGCATGCTCCACTCTATAATTCATAATCAAGTATTTGCGTGCAGGGTTTAAAAGGCATGTAGACTAGAATATAAAGACACTCATTAACTGTTAACGCATACCAAATTATCTCTTTTGTATACTCCATTGTACTTTACTACATTTGACACACATTTAGCATATAAGCAGTATTTTGCCTTAGCATTGCAAAGGCAATGCAAACTCTATCTATGAGTATTATAAAGCTCTGCAGACATCAGACCACTTCAATATGGAAATGTATCAGAAGAGTTCTGACTGCGTCATTCCACGTCATTTCAACAAAAAAATTATATGTGATGACGTTGAATCAATGTTGAAAACTGATTTTTTTAAAGTCATCAACATAAGGGAATTTTGTATTTTTTTCCACCCCACTTTTAACCTAAATTCAATGACGCTCTGAAATGTTTTATTGATTTAACATTTTCAATTCACGTTAGTTGACAACTCAACCAAATGTCAGTCAAAACTAGACATTGAACTGCCGTAAGTGGCCAGTGGGCTGTCTCGTACTATGATAGAGAAGGATCTTGTTCTTGTTCAGTTTTGGGTTTGAGCTAAATATAGCTCTCGTCTCGGCCACAGAGGAACGTCTGCGTTAGTCTTTAAAATTACAAAGCTGCATCGATGGCAGTGTAAAATCAAAACATTTCATATGAGAAAGACCTGGTAGGATATCTTACTAGTCACATCTTGTTTTCACATTGTACTACAAATTCTACAATAACCACTACTAGTATGAATACGGACATTCCCAAACTACAGTATGCAATGGGTGTTTTGCATGTCAATTACAAATCTTCCAGTTTTTTGATAGGATGTAATGTGATGACTGTTAGTCCCACAAACTGATTCTGCTCCAGCCGTAGACTGAATACTGTTACAGTGTAGGCAGACAAACACTCTCCATCACACTGGCCTCTGATTAATTATGAACTGATGATGTCTATATAAACATCCCATCAGTGGCGGTTCTAGCTTGTATGGCTCCCTCGGCGAACCCCCCACCATTCTGCACTAACTGTCATTTTTATTCAGACATTTGGAACAAAACAAATAAATAATCATAACAGTTAAAACAATATAAATATAAAAATATATATACAAATAGAAGTAACAAAGACAAATATAAACAAATTTGTGTTGATTTGGCACTCGAGCATCAACACATTACCCATCCCCCAACACTGTCAGCCAAGAGTCAAGACTACATTACCCATCCCCCAACACTGTCAACCAAGAGTCAAGACTACATTACCCATCCCCCAACACTGTCAACCAAGAGTCAAGACTACATTACCCATCCCCCAACACTGTCAACCAAGAGTCATGACTAAACCAATTCACCTTGGTGGTGTGAAGACTGGTTTTATATTATTCTTAACGATTTCACACAAACCAGAAAAAAATGCAACAACATGTCTGTGAAACTATATATTCACAGTATTGTGAATGAATTGTGGTTTATTTGGTAGCATTTCATAGTGTGACTGATTTACTAATTTCATTAGTATTGTACAAAGTTAGAGGTGCGATATTTGATAGATTCCCCGCTCCCCCTACCTCGGGCTTCCAGTGGGGAGACCTGAGGTCAACCTACCCCCGCCCCCCTCCCCATCTCGTACTTCTGAGTGGGAGACCTTCCCAGGCAGTAGCCTGCCTAGCTCACAAACTAGAATCAGGGCATCGACTCTGACAAGGTTAATTGACCTACTGTCCCACACGGTGACATATTATCATTGACGTGATGTGCAAATGGGCGATAGAAAATCGATCACACAAATGTCACCATTCCCCAAAAAATTGTGCGGGCAGCCCTGTGCCGCCCCCGGCAAGATGCTGCCCTGGGCGGCTGCCTATGTCGCCTATACCTAAATCCGCCACTGCATCCCATAATCTGCAAACAATATCATAACTATTATCATGCACCAACAGAGCCTTTCCGCCTTTCTCTCGCTCTTTCTGATGTTCAATTTCTCTCTCTCCCTTATCCTTCCTCCCTCCCGCATGTGTGCCCCTCTCCCGCTGTCCGCAAGAGCTGCTTACAGAGAGCAAACATATTGGTATGGCCATGCTGATTCCTTTATCTGTCTCGCTGCAGGAACAAAGTGTTGATGCTGCATTCGGGGGAGAGTGGTCCGGGCGGTAGATAAATGGAGAAACCAGAGCTCCGGGACACCAATAATGAGCAAAATTAGCACTGCATCCACTCTCCCTCAGCAAACAATTGACCGCCTAATTCATGGCCAGCTTTTCACACACAGAAACCAACCTCTTTTGTGACTGGGGGATGTCAAAGTAAGAAAGGCTCAGGTCCTTTTTAAAGGCGGAGCAGATTGATGGGTGTCAGATCAATATGCTGTATCAGACGTAAATCCCCTTATCATGTCACCGCTGGCTCGGCGTCTCTGCCTGCCGCTCAGATCTATGCTCGGAGATGCTTATCTCAAAGGGCATGTGAAGGAGGGAACAGGGGAAATGTGTGTCCAGCAGCAGCATCACTCATATCCCACCAGGGAGGGAAGGAATCTCTCTCTGGCTACTGATGGATCTGTCCCCAACACTGGCTCTGAGCTCTGAGGGGCCTACCGGAGTCTTGACGATGTGGCACCTTATTCCATAAGCCAACTGTTTATTGCCATTGACGTGTGTGTGTGTGTGTGTGTGTGTGTGTGTGTGTGTGTGTGTGTGTGTGTGTGTGTGTGTGTGTGTGTGTGTGTGTGTGTGTGTGTGTGTGTGTGTGTGTGTGTGTGTGTGTGTGTGTGTGTGTGTGTGTACACTAAACAAAATCAGGGATGACTAGCTAGGGAACAAGAAGTTTCTCTGTTTCTTTACTAAGGTAGGCCTGGATTTCAACACAATGTCTTCTGTAATTAGTCTGACCAGGCTCCCAGCTAGTTGCAAACAGCCTGATATTTGAAAGATATCAGTCGAGCATCCTGAGAGTATATACAGTACAGAGCAGTAGACTAGAAGTTTTGTTTGCATACTTCCTGACACTTTTCAAATGGGGCACATTTTTCTATGACTGCCTGGCTTTTAAGCTCCATCAAATGATTTTATAGCAATGCTGTCGTTCCTTCCCAGGAGTTGTTTAGAAAATACAGATTTTGCATCTGGTCATGCCAGCTCACTAAGACTAAAATGTCATATCTTGATGACATGCAGGTATGATAGCGGAAAACAACAAGCTGAGAGAGTTCCTAATGTT
This sequence comes from Oncorhynchus masou masou, assembly GCF_036934945.1. Lineage (NCBI taxonomy): Eukaryota > Metazoa > Chordata > Actinopteri > Salmoniformes > Salmonidae > Oncorhynchus > Oncorhynchus masou. The sequence continues at coordinate 86,345,579 of NC_088223.1, read as the reverse complement.
TTGTAGAGTCAGTGTATATAAAGCCTGCCTGTGAATAAATATGATAATATTAATATGATAATATGATAATATAATACTGGTGATGATGCCAGTCTGTTCTCACCACGTGGGCCAAACGTAGGCCTTGAGATTCAAAGGCAGCTAGAGACAGTCTGGAAATCAATGGAGCCATTCCCAGGGGTCTCATTAGGGCTGGGGAAACGAAACGGCATTGTGGATATGGGACACAAACGCTGGAGCGAGCCTCCAAATATGCCCTAACTATGCTAATTCAAGTCGCAATTAAGCCATGTGTTTTTCAGCTTATCGGCTGTGACTTAGAGACGTTTGTGCATATGCTAGCTCACCACAACTTAAGACAGGGAGAGAGAGAGCCTCAATGAGCTTGGCGACGTCAATGCAATTTCATACAGAGGCTGTAAGCTACAGTAGCTCATTTAATTATCACTTTTTAACACAGCCCTGTGTTCTTAACGAACTTAATGGCATTAAATGTGATGTGTGCGTCAGCTCGGTTTACAGCGCTGAGCTGTGTGTGTGGTGGGTCACTAGGTACAACAGCTTTGGCTCATTGTGGCTTTCTGACTCGCGCCAGACTTGCTCTCACAGAATATCATGACATAGTTACGTCAGTGTGTTTCACACATCTGCTGTTTGTCAGGGCTTTAGCAGCGGGGCCGTGGATCTGACACACTGCATTTAGCTCCACATAGCACTCTACATGAAGCCTCCTCCTACACCTATTAGTCATATTAAAGACAATAAATACTACATATAATGGAAATAACATGTTTCTCACAACATCAGTGAAGCTTATGAATCTGCCTTATGAAACAAATATATTGGTCAATTACTCTTAAATGTCAACCTGCAGTTGCTACATCCATTTTTGGACTTATAAATTAATGATGTGTAAAAATTTAAAAAAAATAAAACCCAATGAGTATTGAAGAATATAATTTATAAATGCATTATTAGCTTAGTACAACTATCGTACCCCATCAAAACCCAACATATAAGCTTGTTTTACTCCAATGTTTATAAACAAAGCAAATGTAAACACCATATACCATTAAAAAAAACAATAAAACTATAATTTTGATATATATCATGGATGATCAGTCCTTGCATCCATAGCTCTGTCAATGAATTTGAGAGTGGTTACATTTCTCCATGCCTATCCCTACGGTTTTTACAGAAAGTGGTGGGAAAGACACTTAGTCATTGTTTCAACTGCTGATTATTACTAACGTTGTTGTGGCGTTTCTGAGGGTTCAAAGGTTGGCCACCATGACGGACTCAAAAGAACAACATAGATCTGTAGTCATGGTTACGGCAACGCATATACCTGTCAGCCCCTCACAGTTTGAGCAGACACAGTGGAGAGTTTAATGGCTCCAGCAATGTGCTTAGATGTTGCATCTACTGTGGGAGAAAAATCCATCTCTTTGGTAATTTTCCAGTACCCATGTTGGAGAATCTCCAGTCGCCTAGTAATCGCATACTATTTCCTTTGGAAGTAGGAAGAAGAAGCAGTATAAGACTAGGCACAGGAGTGGTCCAAAACAGAGTTAAGCATTAGACATAAAGAAATAGAACTACAGTATGGAAATATTGTTTTTCCCCACCTTATTTACAAACAACATATTGAGCCTGACACTATCAGGAAACGAGAGCGCCACTGCTAAGCTCTTCATTACACTTGTGTCACTATACGTTGACAAACAGGCCTTATGGAGAAAAAAAAGAACATATTAACGGATTGACATATTATGATTGCCTATTCACCTGTAAAGATATACATGATATATATCACATATGTAAGTCTGTGCAAAACATTTCAATAACAGCTAAATGTTGAATGAATCCAAGCACACAGATACTTACACATTAACTTTGAAAAGTAATAAAGAACTTAGTTAGATAGCAGACACCCTGCATGTCTCATTTGGTGGTCTCTGTGTTCAGCTCCACTAAACTGTGCATAGTCCTCAAAAGCTCTTATTCTAATCCACCAATTAATGTCTAGTCTGTGGGGTGGCCTCCAATGCCCTCAAAGGTATTCTACTGCTCCACTTCCCACCAAACTTCTCACAGCAGAATTCATTAGCATGTCAAGCACAGAGCCAATTATTTGGCATTAGAGTGTCTGGCTAAAGGGCTTACCTACAGTACATGAACTTGTCAAATCACACTTGGATCAACCCAAACTAGCGTTGCATAGGGAGGTTATATTATTGGAAACTTTCTAAGTTTACCAGTAAACTACCAATAAACTACTAAAAGAAAATGAATGACAAAGCTGTAAAACATTATTTTAAATATAAACCATCAACTAAGTGAATACCATTGTTGTTTAATATGAGGGTTTCTGCATGAAATATCCTTGATTTATTTTTTTAAACACACTTTAGTTTATTTTGCCATGTCAATATGTCTTTGTTTTGAATGTTTTGCCGCCAAACTGGTAACAGTTGTGAAAAAGGAAAATAGTTGGAAAAGGTGCAGAGTTAATTGGAAATAATGGCATTGATGATTAAATGCTTTTTTTTATTAATTAGGCTACTTCCTCCTGTTTTTCATATGGTGTATCCTATAAAAACTCATGGACCTTATGGACATATAATATGAATAATGAATAGGTATTCATTTTGAAAAGTTAAAGTATAAATTACCTAAATTACCATAGACTGCCATAGATTACTTGTTAATTACCAAAATTACCATAGACTGCCATGGATTACTTGTTAATTACCAAAATTACCATAGACTGCCATATATTACTTGTTAATGACCAAAATTACCATAGACTGCCATGGATTACTTGTTAATTACCAAAATTACCATAGACTGCCATAGATTACTTGTTAATTACCAAAATTAGAGAAGATTCCTGTAACTACCTCATCCCCATATTGTTTTTATTTACTTTTCTGCTCTTTTACACACCAGTATTTCTACTTGCAAATCATCATCTGCTCATCTATCACTCCAGTGTTAATTTGCTAAATTGTAATTACTTCGCTACTATGGCCTATTTATTGCCTTACCTCCTAATGCCATTTGCACACAATGTATATAGACTTTTTTTTTCATCTTTTTTTTCTATTGTGTTATTAACTGTATGCTTGGTTATTTCATGTGTAACTCTGTGTTGTTGTTTGTGTGGCACTGCTTTGCTTTATCTTGGCCAGGTCGCAGTTGTAAATGAGAACTTGTTCTCAACTAGCTTACCTGGTTAAATAAAGGTGAAATTAAAAAATAAAAAATAAAAACTTTGGTAAATTACTGGTAGCTTCGCAACTCTAACCAAAACACAATTATAAACTTAACACCTATCAATGATTCACTTCACGTTCTTCATGATTCCAGTTCTAGAATAATAACATTTCTATTGAGAGCTGACCTGGAAGAGGAGGGGTTGTGTATCAACTGGGTTTAAGTAAATCTGTGTTACTGCTTGTAGAAGACTGGTTTTCATGTTTTTAGACTCACTGACAAAAACTTTAGATATGTCATATCAGGTGAAGTATGAGGGGAAAGCCTACATAGTTTATGTGACCACGGGTAGTCTGAAGTGTTTTGATTGGACATAAGCAGCAGGTGTGCACGCACAGGGAGTGGGGAACTGATAGGGCCTCTGTCACATCTGGTTCCAGATCTGAGAGTAGGCCAATCATGATGAGTAAAATCATGATGGGTCTGATCATGATGGGTCTGATCATGATGGATAAGATCATGATGGGTAAGATCATGATGGATAAGATCATGATGGGTAAGATCATGATGGGTAAGATCATGATGGATAAGATCATGATGGGACTGACCATGATGGGTCTGATCGTGGTGGGTAAGATCATGATAGGTAAGATCATGATGGGTAAGATCATGATGGGTAAGATCATGATGGGTCTGCTCATGATGGATCTGGCAATGATGGGTATGATCGTGGTGGGTAGGATCATGATTTGTAAGATCATGATGGGTCTGATCATGATGGATCTGGCCATGATGGGTAAGATCATGATGGGTCTGATCACGGTGGTTAAGATCATGATGGATAAGATCATGATGGGTCTGATCATGATGGGTAAGATAATGATGGTATGATCATGATGGGTAAGATAATGATGGTATGATCATGATGGGTACGATCATGATGGCTAAGATCATGATGGGTCTGATCATGCTGGGTCTGATCACGATGGGTCTGATCACGACGGGTAATTTATTTCCCTTGTATGTTACCCCTGTGGCTTTTCTTTCTTTCTTTATTTTAGTCTTCCTGAGGGGCTACAGTGGGGCAGAGCAGGACCTCCTAGTCTTCCTGGGGGGCTACAGTGGGGCAGAGCAGGACCTCCTAGTCTTCCTTTGGCTACAGTGGGGGTTATATTCAGGACCTCCTAGTCTTCCTGGGGGGCTACAGTGGGGCAGAGCAGGACCTCCTAGTCTTCCTGAGGGACTACAGTGGGGCAGAGCAGGACCTCCTAGTCTTCCTGGGGGGATTACAGTGGGGCAGGGCAGGTTCACCTTGTCTTCCTGGGGGGTTACAGTGGGCCAGAGTAGGGATGAAGTTCCTGGGGTGTTGGTGGAAACTGGGAGGGGCTGGTGGAGAAGGTTGTGGCTAAGTTGTTTAAATAGCAGTGGTTGTTGCCACTGATATCTTTCAGAGGAAGAGTAATGTAGGTATCACATATGCCTGGCCACTACAATCTTTTAGCATAGGCTGATGATGTTGGATCCCCACAGTGTCTTGTCATGGATTAACTTCAGAGGTTACTGGTGGATTTATTTTGGTTTGGCCAACACTGGACACGTGCAGCAGTGTTACACCTCCCTTTGCATGATGGAGGTCAAGGGCTGGTAGACATTGGATCCAGAGTTACAACGTTCCATCTACAAGCTGCACAGAGATTTCACAGAGGCTGTTCTGAGGAGAGCAAGGGACCTTGTTCCTGTTGGATCTGGAGCAAGTCGATATGTCAACCATTACTCCGTTGTACCGTGCTGTTCTTTGGGCGTGTGGAAAGACTATCTGTTCACAGAGATGTTTCACGGCCAGGAGCAAGGATAATGGAGGAGCAACTGTTTCACAATCCACTCATCCAGACCTCTGTCAGCTTGCGGGCCAGGCTTGTGAGAGCGGGGTTTCCTAAATTGGGTGACCTGCAAGAAGAGTCTGGGTGGAAATATGGCAGTGACATGGTGGAGGCTTCCTCCATAAAGTCAACCAGGCTACTGCCGCAGGTGGTGGAGGGGTTCCGAGCTGCACTGCCAGACTCGTTCAGAGAGCTGCTGGGGAATAGGCAGAGACTGGACCGTCTAACTACGAATGACACTGACCTACCTCCGTTCAGCATTGCTGCCGCTGCAGGGGAATACCAGGAGGGTGAGGGAATGATGTTATCGTTTAAGACTCCAGAGCTGGAGTCCTGGAGTCCTTACAATCATGATGGCTAAGATCATGATTGGTCTGACCATGATGGGTCTGATCATGATGGGTAAGATCATGCTGGGTCTGATCACGATGGGTCTGATCACGACGGGTCATTTATTTCCCTTGTATGTTACCCCTGTGGGTTTTCTTTCTTTCTTTCTTTTGAATGCCTTTTTCTGGAGGCTTTAAGAGTGGGCACTTTAAACAGTAATGGGGGAAGAGAATAGGAGGGCTGTAGTAGGAATAGGAGGGCTGTTTAGTAAGAGACAGGAATAGGAGGGTTCTAGTGTATGAGTTTAGTAAGAGACAGGAATAGGAGGGCTGTAGTGTATGAGTTTATAAGAGATGGAGGGTTCTAGTGTATCAGTTTAAAAAGAGACAGAATAGGAGGGTTCTAGTGTATGATTTAGGAGACAGGAATAGGATGGTTCTGATGTATGAGGGTAAGAGACAGGAATAGGAGGGTTCTAGTGTATGAGTTTAGTAAGACAGGAATAGGAGGGTTCTAGTGTATGAGTTTAAAGAGACAGGAATAGGAGGGTTCTATGATGGGTATGAGTTTAGTAAGAGACAGGAATAGGAGGGTTCTATCAACTATGAGTTTAGTAAGAGACAGGAATAGGAGGGTTCTTTCTGTATGAGTTTAGTAAGAGACAGGAATAGGAGGGTTCTAGTCTATGAGTTTAGTAAGAGACAGAATAGGAGGGTTCTAGTGTATGAGTTTAGTAAGAGACAGGAATAGGAGGGTTCTAGTGTATGAGTTTAAAAAGAGACAGGAATAGGAGGGCTGTAGTGTATGAGTTTAGTAAGAGACAGGAATAGGAGGGTTCTAGTGTATGAGTTTAGTAAGAGACAGGAATAGGAGGGCTGTAGTGTATGAGTTTAGTAAGAGACAGGAATAGGAGGGTTCTAGTGTATGAGTTTAGTAGAGACAGGAATAGGAGGGTTCTAGTGTATGAGTTTAAAAAGAGACAGGAATAGGACACGGGCTGTTTAGTAAGAGACAGGAATGGAGGGTTCTAGTGTATGAGTTTAGTAAGAGACAGGAATAGGAGGGCTGTAGTGTATGAGTTTAGTAAGAGACAGGAATAGGAGGGCTGTAGTGTATGAGTTTAGTAAGAGACAGGAATAGGAGGGCTGTAGTGTATGAGTTTAGTAAGAGACAGGAATAGGAGGGCTGTAGTGTATGAGTTTAGTAAGAGACAGGAATAGGAGGGCTGTAGTGTATGAGTTTAGTAAGAGACAGGAATAGGAGGGCTGTAGTGTATGAGTTTAGTAAATTGGGTGACAGGAATAGGAGGGTTCTGGGTGTATGAGTTTAGTAAAAGATAGGAATAGGAAGCTGTAGTGTATAAGTTTAGTAGGAGACAGGAATAGGAAGTGTAGTGTATGAGTTTAGTAAGAGACAGGAATGGAAGCTGTGGTGTATGAGTTTAGTAGGAGACAGGAATAGGAGGGTTCTAGTGTATGAGTTTAGTAAGAGACAGGAATAGGAGGTTCTAGTGTATGAGTTTAGTAAGAGACAGGAATAGGAGGGCTCTAGTGTATGAGTTTAGTAGGTAAGATCATGGAATAGCAGGGCTGTAGTGTATGAGTTTAGTAAGAGACAGGAATAGGAGGGCTCTAGTGTATGAGTTTAGTAAAAGATAGGAATAGGAGGCTGTAGTGTATGAGTTTAGTAAGAGACAGGAATAGCAGGGCTGTAGTGTATAAGTTTAGTAAGAGACAGGAATAAGAGGGCTCTAGTGTATGAGTTTAGTAAGAGACAGGAATAGGAGGGCTCTAGTGTATGAGTTTAGTAAGAGACAGGAATAGGAGGGTTCTAGTGTATGAGTTTAGTAGGAGACAGGAATAGGAGGGTTCTAGTGTATGAGTTTAGTAAAAGATAGGAATAGGAAGCTCTAGTGTATAAGTTTAGTAGGAGACAGGAATAGGAAGCTGTAGTGTATGAGTTTAGTAAGAGACAGGAATAGGAAGCTGTAGGTGTATGAGTTTAGTAAGAGACAGGAATAGGAGGGTTCTAGTGTATGAGTTTAGTAAGAGACAGGAATAGGAGGGTTCTAGTGTATGAGTTTAGTAAGAGACAGGAATAGGAGGGCTCTAGTGTATGAGTTTAGTAGGAGACAGGAATAGCAGGGCTGTAGTGTATGAGTTTAGTAAGAGACAGGAATAGGAGGGCTCTAGTGTATGAGTTTAGTAGGAGAGACAGGAATAGGAGGGCTGTAGTGTATGAGTTTAGTAAGAGACAGGAATAGGAGGGCTGTAGTGTATAAGTTTAGTAAGAGACAGGAATAAGAGGGTTCTAGTGTATGAGTTTAGTAAGAGACAGGAATAGGAGGGTTCTAGTGTATGAGTTTAGTAAGAGACAGGAATAGGAGGGCTGTAGTGTATGAGTTTAGTAAGAGACAGGAATAGGAGGGCTGTAGTGTATGAGTTTAGTAAGAGACAGGAATAGGAGGGCTGTAGTGTATGAGTTTAGTAAGAGACAGGAATAGGAGGGGCTTTAGTGTATGAGTTTAGTAGGAGACAGGAATAGGAGGGTTCTAGTGTATGAGTTTAGTAAAAGATAGGAATAGGAAGCTGTAGTGTATAAGTTTAGTAGGAGACAGGAATAGGAAGGTGTAGTGTATGAGTTTAGTAAGAGACAGGAATAGGAAGCTGTGGTGTATGAGTTTAGTAGGAGACAGGAATAGGAGGGTTCTAGTGTATGAGTTTAGTAAGAGACAGGAATAGGAGGGTTCTAGTGTATGAGTTTAGTAAGAGACAGGAATAGGAGGGCTCTAGTGTATGAGTTTAGTAGGAGACAGGAATAGCAGGGTTGTAGTGTATGAGTTTAGTAAGAGACAGGAATAGGAGGGCTCTAGTGTATGAGTTTAGTAGGAGACAGGAATAGGAGGGCTGTAGTGTATGAGTTTAGTAAGAGACAGGAATAGCAGGGCTGTAGTGTATAAGTTTAGTAAGAGACAGGAATAAGAGGGCTCTAGTGTATGAGTTTAGTAAGAGACAGGAATAAGAGGGCTCTAGTGTATGAGTTTAGTAAGAGACAGGAATAGGAGGGCTGTAGTGTATGAGTTTAGTAAGAGACAGGAATAGGAGGGCTGTAGTGTATAAGTTTAGTAGGTGTAAATGTTTAAATGTGGTGGTCCTACAAGAGACACACAGTGATGGTGGTAATGAGGTAGTGTGGGGCACGGAGTGGGAGGGGGAATATTTCCAATGTAAGTGCAGGAGATGCAGATTCTGTTCTCACCAGGCCTAGATCTTAAAGTAATATCTACCTCAGAGGTTGAGAAGGGGAAGGTGTTTTTTCTGCATTTGTTTGTTCATTTCTATGTTCCCAGCAGGGGGGCTGACCGGGTGCAGCTTTTTGAAAAGCTTAGACAGGTCCTGCTGCAGTATGACAGGAATAGCTGTATTGTAATGGGGGGGGGACTGTAACTGTACGACAGATTACATACTAGATAGGAACTGAGAGGAAGCTCATCCACAGTCGGGGGTGGTCTTAACCAACATGTTGAAACAGCATGGACTAGTAGATATGTGGAGAGACAGAATCAGGGAGACAGGAGCTACACATGGGTGAAGGTGGTGGAGGGAAAGATTAGTGCAGCTAGACTAGACAGGATCTAAGGGGAGCTGTAACAGGGTTCTGGGCTCCTAGTGGTTTATCAGGATCTATGTCAGTAAGTGGAGCTATAACAGGGTTCTGGGCTCCTAGTGGTTTATCAGGATCTATGTCAGTAAGCGGAGCTATAACAGGGTTCTGGGCTCCTAGTGGTTTATAAGGATCTATGTCAGTAAGCGGAGCTATAACAGGGTTCTGGGCTCCCAGATCTGCTCTATTGGCTTTTCAGACCATCACATGGTAACGATTGAGTATAGCTTGTCAGGTGTACCTCGTCCAACGTTTTACTGTGCTAAATTATTGCATGATTCCCCTTTTTCTGATTGGTTTGGTGTCTTTAGGGAGAGTTGGAAAGGAAGGAAGGTTGAGTTTGAAAACCTAAGACAATGGTGGGAGGTGAGGAAAACACAAGTAAGGGTGTTTTGCCAGCAGTACTCTGCCCATGGAACAGCGAGCATAAGGTCTACTATTCAGAATTTGGAGCAGGATATTAGAGACATTGAGAATAGCCTTATTGGGCAGCAGGACTTAGGGTCAGAGAGGGAGTTCAGGGCGAAGCGGACACAGCTGGGGGTATTATTTTACAGGATCAGGTGAAGGGTACGCTCATTAGAGAACGGATGCTACCCTGACGGACATGGATGCTCCTAAAGCCGGGAAAGAAGTTGGCGCACATTCCACTTGATGTGACCTTCACGGTCTCTGATGTCGGATCCAGCGGAGATGACGAGGAGGACTATGGATTTCTACGCAAATGTTTCTGTGGTGTATTTCGGTGTCCTTTGAGAACTCTGAACGACCAGTCAGCTACCAGCAGGCAGTGCTGTCACTACTGCCGTAGAAGGGGGACTTAGCTCTATTGAAGAACAGGAGGAAGGTATCGTGCTCTGCTTGGATTACAAAAATACTGTCCAAGTGTTTGGCAAATCGGCTGAAAGGTGGTTTGGAACCAATAGTTCACAGGGACGAGGCATACTGTGTGCCTGGGTTGGACAATAATGGGCAACTTGTTTCTTTTGAGAGATGTGATAGACATCACTGGGATGCATGAAGGTCCGATTATAGGGAGATGGGCGAGAGCAGGACCTCCTAATCTTCCTGGGGGGATTACAGTGGGGCAGAGCAGGACCTCCTAGTCTTCCTGAGGGGCTACAGTGGGGCAGAGCAGGACCTCCTAGTCTTCCTGAGGGACTACAGTGGGGCAGAGCAGGACCTCCTAGTCTTCCTGGGGGGATTACAGTGGGGCAGGGCAGGTTCACCTTGTCTTCCTGGGGGGTTACAGTGGGCCAGAGTAGGGATGAAGTTCCTGGAGTGTTGGTGGAAACTGGGAGGGGCTGGTGGAGAAGGTTGTGGCTAAGTTGTCTAAATAGCAGTGGTTGTTGCCACTGATATCTTTCAGAGGAAGAGTCCTGTTCGCCTGGCCACTACAATCTTTTAGCACAGGCTGATGATGTTGGATCCCCCACAGTGTCTTGTCAAGCAACTTCAGAGGTTACTGGTGGATTTATTTTGGTTTGGCCAACACTGGACACGTGCAGCAGTGTTACACCTCCCTTTGCATGATGGAGGTCAAGGGCTGGTAGACATTGGATCCAGAGTTACAACGTTCCATCTAAAAGCTGCACAGAGACTTCACAGAGGCTGTTCTGAGGAGAGCAAGGGACCTTGTTCCTGTTGGATCTGGAGCAGGTCGATATGTCAGCCATTACTCTGTTGTACCGTGCTGTTCTTTGGGCGCAGGGAAAGACTATCTGTTCACAGAGATGTTTCACGGCCAGGAGCAAGGATAATGGAGGAGCAACTGTTTCACAATCCACTCATCCAGACCTCTGTCAGCTTGCGGGCCAGGCTTGTGAGAGCGGGGTTTCCTAAATTGGGTGACCTGCAAGAAGAGTCTGGGTGGAAATATGGCAGCGACATGGTGGAGGCTTCCTCCATAAAGTCAACCAGGCTACTGCAGTAGGTGGTGGAGGGGTTCCGAGCTGCACTGCCAGACTCGTTCAGAGAGCTGCTGGGGAATAGGCAGAGACTGGACCGTCTAACTACGAATGACACTGACCTACCTCCGTTCACCATTGCTGCCGCTGCAGGGGAATACCAGGAGGGTGAGGGAATGATGTTCTCGTTTAAGACTCCGGAGCTGGAGTCCTTTTGCACAGCCAGCAAAAAGGCTCTGTATGCGGTGGCTGTGAAGGTGGCTCTGAGGGCAACAGGGTGATTGGGGTTTTGGGACCGGGCTCTTCTCTGAGAGGATGTTGGCGCTACCTGTATAATCCTCCCATAGAGGAGCTTATTGCTGATCTACGGTGGAGGATTATTCACGGAGCTATCGCTACAAACAGATATGTGTCACACCTTGATCCATCAGTGGGGAAGAGGTGTCTTTTCTGTGGGGAGGAGTTTTTTTCTTATTCCAGGTTGGTAGGGATGTTTTCTGCCCTTGGGGGGTGGTGCACAGGCCTAGGTTTGGGATTGACTGTGGACCTATATGTAGCAAATAGGCGTAGTGGATTACATGGGGGGCAGGCAAAGTTTCAATATGGAAGAAGAGGAAACATGAGATGCTGGGTGTGGGACGTAGGGACCCCAGAGCTGTGTTGCTGGGGCTGGTGCCGTCTCGGGTACAAGTGGATTATGTATATGGGGCGCTGGTGAACCGTCTGGGGGATTTTGTGGAGATGTGAGGTATCAGGGGGGTTCTATGTGCAGTGGGAGGGGGAGGCTTGGTTTTAACTTTAAGTTTGTTCAAATTTAATGAAGTTTGTGTTTTAATGATGTAAGTGTTTGTGCCAAGTGAAGGTATTTTTAAAATCAGATCTCTCTCTCACCAACAAGATCTCGCCAACGAGATCTCATGGTCTCATTTCAGTATTCAATGTTTTTCCAGCGAGGGTTAAACAGGAAAAAAGAATATGATTAAATGTAGGCATTTATTCTGACGGGTTGTGGTAAGTAATAAGGTTTCGGATAGGATTAAAACAGAAAACATTTTAATGAGTGCCTAGCACAGGGATTGAACCTGCGAATCTCGGAGCCATAGCTCGCAGTTTAAGCACGCTCTATAGCAAACTGCTTGCCTACTAGATGGTAATAGTTGTTCATGTTTCCCCTAGTGGATGGTATCGAAGGCATCTCCCTACTAGGGATGCCTTCGCATTACCATCTCCCTACTAGATGGAAATAGGTGCTAACATTGCCCCTAGTGGACATTATCGAAGGCATCTCCCTACTAGAGATGCCTTCCAATTACCATCTCCCTACTAGATGGTAAAGCGGACTGGACCATGCTCCAGTCAGCCTCAGAGAAAAACATCAACCTATTCGCTGACCCAGTAAGTGCATTTATAAAGAAGTGCATTGGAGATGTTGTACCCAGAGGTGGGACCAAGTCATTGTTTTACAAGTCAAAAGTAAGTCTCAAGACTTAGCACTCAAGTCCCAAGTCAAGACAGGCAAGTCCGAGTCAAGTCTCAAGTCCTAAACTTTGAGCATCGAGTCCTAAACTAGTCATAATGTGCTCTTCACCAAATGTCATACCATTTCATATTTTTAACAAGAGTAATAGTTAGTATATCACATTTATGCAAACCATGAATGCTTAAAAATATCTATATGTTTATTACTTTCCAAATAAAGGTTATATTTCCATGGGAATAAATGGGTAGCCATGAGAAAGACCCCCCCCCAAATAGTGATCGACTATCGGGACCGCTATGGGGCGCAATCGGGCGATGTAGGCTTGTACACAATCACACACACACACTCTCTGTGTGTGTGGTTACAGTAGACTAACATATGTCAATGGTTTTAGGAACAGCAGTAACATCAGGCAGGATTTAGGCTACCAACTGCCTAGCCAGTTGTAGCTCAATCTTGGGTGCAATGATCACGTTCCTGCACTCACTGACTGTGTGGAGGCTCATTGATTTAACATTGCGTTAGCCTACATGCAACACTAGCCAAGTTATAAATTACATAGCTGCCGGCTATATTAGCCATGACTTACAGTTCTTTGTGCAGCTACAAATGTCAAACAAAGTTGGATATTGCTGCACCTCCGTCTGTAATTTTCTTCCTGCATGTTTTGTAAGTTGCAATCCGCTTTTGTTGATACAGCGTCGTCTTTATATCCAAAAATAATCATTTTGAGAATCATCTTTCCAAGGGCTCCATCTGAATTCACCCGCTGACGTTCCTCTGCACTGCCACGTGCAACTTTTTCTCCGCTGGCACAATTTGATTGGCTGCAGTCCGATTCAAACTGTAATCTGTTAAATGAAGAGGTGATGCGCTGCACACTTTTTTAATAGCATCATTTTTCATATTTGGGCTTGGGGGGAGGGTATCAAGTCTGGTCGAGTCAAAAGGCTAAATTCCAAGTTAAGTCATGAGTTATTGGTGTTAAAGTCAAAGTCGAGTTGCAAGTCATCATATTTCTGACTCGAGTCCAGGTCATTTGACTCGAGTCCACACCTCTGGTTGTACCCACTGTGACAATTCAAATCTACCCTTACCAGTAACCGTAGATGGATGGCGGCATTCGCACAAAACTGAAAGCGCGATACACCGCATTTAACCATGGAAAGAGGTCTGGGAATATGTCTGAATATAAACAGTCTAGCTATTCCCCCTGCAAGGCAATCAAACAAGCAAAATGCCAGTACATGGACAAGGTGGATTCGCAATTAAACGGCTCAGACACAAGACGCATGTGGCAGGGTCTACAGAAAATCACAGACTACAAAAAGAAATCCAGCCATGTCACGGACACCGACGTCACGCTTCCAG